>NW_027526203.1:465990749-466268327 GCF_048455015.1 Haemaphysalis longicornis
TCTTTTTAACCCTCGGGCCGTGAATCGAGCGTATACGACATGGGAGCGGTCGACCAGCGTCGAGCTATGGCACCAAGATTGGCAGAACAGTTTGTTCTGGCAGTCAGAACGCCATCAAAGTTATTGCGTCACGTCAGAAACAAACAAAAAAAAAAAAAAAAAAAAAAAACGAGGCACCTGGTTTTGAGCTCTACGAGATAAAACTCAGCAATCCGTGACCGCAGACCCCCAGAAAAATACCCTCAAGACCACCCCGCACGAGAAGTTGGATTAAGCCCTGTTTACGTGGTTCGAGGATATGAAAGCCGAAAACGTTTCGCTCAGCGGGAAAGTGGTACACCAAAAGCGCTGTTTCGCGCGTGTGCTTGGGTCTGCGACTTCAGGGCAAGCTCGGCTGGCCTATTATTTGCACCGTCGACATTAGGCGCTTTGCTAAATTGTCGGCAGGCGAGCGCCGCGGCCGCCGCAATTACTATGTCATGGTAGCTGCTGGGTTGCGCCTCTCTTTAGACATCGAATTTATAGAATCAACTGCTTGTAGGATGACAGTCCCGATTTTACGAAGTTCTCGATTTAACGAAATAATACGCGGCTCCCGGTGACTTCGTTAAATCGGGTTGTAACTGTATATGTGTATGTATGTATGTAGCGAATCAGAATAGGAAATGAGGGGCTCGTTGAAATAAGACAGAAATAAGGGTTGTATGTATGTATGTATGTATGTATGTATGTATGTATGTATGTATGTATGTATGTAGCGAATCAGAATAGGAAATGAGGGGCTCGTTGAAATAAGACAGAAATAAGGGTTGTATGTATGTATGTATGTATGTATGTATGTTATGTATGTATGTATGTATGTATGTATGTATGTATGTATGTGGCGAATCAGAATAGGAAATGAGGGGCTCGTTGAAATAAGACAGAAATAAGGGCTGTATGTATGTATGTATGTATGTATGTATGTATGTATGTATGTATGTATGTATGTATGGATGTATGCATGTATGTATGTATGCATGTATGTATGTGGCGAATCAGAATAGGAAATGAGCCCGTGTGTACGAGTTTTCGGCGCACGTTAAAGATCCCCAGGTGGTCAAAATTAATCCGGAGCCCTCCACTACGGCGCGCCTCATCGCCTGCGTTGCGTCGGCGCGTTAAACCCCACAATCAATCAATCAGAATAGGAAATGAGTGGCTCGTTGAAATAAGACAGAAATAAGGCTTATGTATGCGTGTATGTATGTATGTATGTATGTATGTATGTATGTATGTATGTATGTATGTATGTATGTATGTATGTATGTATGTGAATTTTTTCAGCCTTGAATCGGGGTTTCTCTGAGATTGCGTGGCTACTTTGAAAATAACATCCCCAAAGCCTAAGCATAATTGCTAGTGCAAGGAAAGGGGGAAAACCGCACGAGACGAGGAAGACCCGGCAGCACAACCTTATGGTGCCCCAACGAGGCCAACTTCGATCCTCAGGCGTCGTAAGACTTAACGTGGCTCAGTCCAAGAAAGTGGGTCAGTCCAAGGTGGGCTATAGGGGGGGTCTCCACTGTACTCGAAGTGGTGCACATTTCTTGTGGCGTATTTAATTTCAAAAGATGAAGAGCAACAATGTGCACTGTTTCGCAGCTAACAGGTCAACTGAATAAATAGTGAGTGAAAGGCTGCACTGGCAGCCGCTCGACTCATCGTGCAGCGCTTGTGGGCTGCAGCAATCGCATTCCGGGTCGGCCACGGAGACCCGAGCGTGCACATACGTGCACGGTCCTGCTGTCCATGCATAGTTGCCAGCTGGGTAACTGCATTGGGTACTCTGTCGCTTCAGCGAAGCATGATTTCTCCTCGGCGGTTCTCGCCCCATGTTCGACACCGTGAAGCAAATTATTTGGCCTATGATTTTTCTTGCAGGGCTTCGATTGTTCAGCATGGATTTTGTATATCTGCGCTACTATAGTGTTGAGCATCAGCAAAATTACTTCCAGGTGACTGACTTGGCAGGGTATATAGTACAAAAGAGGGAAAAAGAATCCGCGTTATAGGGAAAAATGTGAAGGTAAAAGTGTGCAGAAGCACTGGCTGCAAGTGTTTTTTTTTTTTTTTCGAACAAAAACTTTGCGTTCGCCCAAGCTCCCCATTCTCCTGACCAAGATCCCCGGAAGTGACGCCTACTAACGTATGCAAGCATGTGGCAGGAATCCGCGTGGGCGGATCTGAGGCGACGTACAAGCGCAGTGAAAGATGAGCCTTTCGAGAGGCCATACATAAAACGGTAACGCTGTCGGCTTCGCGGTGCCTGCTCTGTATTGCGCGGTATACGTATCGTCGACGCTGGCGCAATGTTTCATCGCCGCGGACCCGAGCCTCGGTAACGACGTCCGCGCCGGGGTGTGGTGCAACCCTCGCCCGGCCTTTGTCCGCCACTGCGACGTGCGGGTCCGAACAAGAATGCACTTGTACCGCGGCTTCGTGGGTTGCGGTGCCCGCTGTGTACGCCGGGCAGCAACGCCACCTCGGCGGCTCTTTCAAAGCGGCCTCGTGCTCAGTGGCCGCGAAAAATGCGGCTACGCCGCCGTGACGCCGCCCGATGTTCTGGCTGCGTGAGAAGGACCGCGGTGCACGGGGCTGCCCCCAGGCGCGGTTCCCGCGGTAAGCGTGGCACGACGCGTAGCGCGGGGCCGGTATCGCCTCGGGTACGGCCACTCCTCCCCGATGCCTCCCGCTGAGGCGTGAGCGCGCCTTCGAGGCAGCAAGGGACGGGCCCCGCGGCGCCGCACTTGCCCAGGCCTTCCGCTGTTTGCTTTGTTTTTGTTTATCGCCGATGAAAGGTTCACACACATTGGGCTCCAAATATATCCGGTCCTGCATTGGTTCCGGGGGGCCGCACAGGTGGGCCCCGGGAGCCACCGAAAGAGGGAGGAGGAGGAGGAGGAGGAAGTGATTGCGCTTGAAATTGGTGGCATCGGAGGGTGGGGGCAACCGCGCATCCTCCCGCCCCCGGTTGTTGTGCGTTCAAGCGCGCTGATTTTTTTCTTCTTCGTCATTACCCTGGGAAGAGCTGAAGCTGTCCCTCAACTGCCGGGCTGGCATGACTTGCGAAAAAAAAAAAAGGAATTCTTAGGGTTTTAAGTCTGTTCCTCTGCTTGTCACGAATGTTGTTCCAGCGGTGTGACGCGGGGTCCCGGGAGCAACGCGCTCTAGCGCATTTGCGCTTTAGATGCAATTAAGGTGGCGGTTATATATGAGGACAAGGACGGCACGATGTCCGAAGCTCCAACTTGCCCCCTTCCCCTGATAATAACGTTAAGCTTCTCAATAAAGCTTGCCGATCATAGTTATGCTGACGTGTTTGAGGTGCCAAAAAAAAAAGGTCATTTGCGTTCATACAGTGTTTTCGTGAAGTCATTCAATGAGCGAGCTGCGGATACACCATGCGGATGGCTTGTTTACTAGGCTCCGAAAAAAAAAAAAAATAACGCTCAGTGTTAAAAAATAACTCTGTTACACTTACATGTTTAAATAAGTATCTCGCTACAGTCACAGTTACTGAAAATAAGTAACCTCGCTACTTTTTTCTTAATATAAAAAGTTGTGATATCGCGGCAGGGTGTAAATGTTAAAACTTTTTACACCCCGTATTGTTCAGGTGGGAGGAGCGCGAACAAAAAAGCCACAAATTACGGCGCTGGACTTGGCTTGCTGCCCGGCAGTATTACTGCGTATGATATTGCTCGCACGTGTTCAATACAATTTTATAACCACACATGTTGCGAGAGTAAGTCTCCGCGAAGGATGACACAAGAAGGGGGAAACGACAAACGCTGTGCTGCACGTGTTGTTTTATGTGCCTCCCGTTTTGTGTTTTGCTGTTTTCGTCGAGGTATTTAGCAGAATAGCTTATTACAGACAAGAATTAGTCGCCATTTAAAAATTTTCATTAGGGAGCTTCCCGCTCCCGGAAGAGGACACATCGCGCTCTTGAAGAGAACTTGTGTGGGCGCGCTGGACGAAATCTATGCGTTTTGCCAAATGAATTATATCTCCTTGAACTCGGGGAACACAGTTTGGGCAGATCTCCGTCCGGATAGCTATGCCCTCCACAGCGGCTCAGTGGTTAGCTAAAGACCCCCCCTCAGGTGGTCTCCGGAACCCTCTACTACGGCACGCCTCATAGCCCGCGTGTAACTTCTGCGCGTGAAAACGCCACAATCAAATACATTCGTCCGGGTCGCTGACACATAATTATAGAAATCTGTTAACGAAGGGGCTTGAATGAGGTTATTATGAAGCTACGGTTATTCTTCACTGAGTACAATTGGCCCTAGTTGGTCCCTTTGACAGCCGAAGTTTTGATTCCAGTCGCTAATTTCTATACACTAATAAAAGTAACTGCAACGGCATGACTTCTCACAGTTAGCACGTAATACGGCAACAGTGGTACACTTTGTGGAACTGAAAGCCAAGGCGTTTCCGAGGAAAGAGTGAAGGCTCCGACGCGGCCTCGGTCGTCCGGCGTCCCCTGTCGGTGGGTCGACGCACAGCGGGTGGGCGTTCCGCAAGACGTCGGCCGCGGAGCCTGAGTGCGCGGAAATCCGGGCCCGTCGTGCTGGCGTGCAGCTGGCCGCGTATGCTACCCGAGATGAGGGCGGCGGCTCCTTCCGAGAACAGCGGCTTGTTGTCGTCTGCGCCCATTCGCTCGTTCTTCCCGAGGCGGGAAACTGGAGCGAAGAAAATGCACAGATGCTCTTCATCTTCGAGCTGCGCTGTTTTCGCTGGCCGTTTGTTTTTTGTCGAAGGCCACAGCAGATGGCGCTCATTTACGGAACCCCGGCCTCTGTGCATAAATAGCCCGTCTCTGAGAGTGCTAATGAAACTGAGGGCAAGGGCATCTGTAAACGCGCCCGAACATGCCCCCTCCGCTGCATTAGAAGAGCTGCCCGGCGTGCGGTCCATCTTCGTTTTTGCCTAAGAGAGAGAGAGAGAGAGAGAGAGAGAGAGAGAGAGAGAGAGAGAGAGAGAGAGAGAGAGAGAGAGAGAGAGAGGGGGGGGGTCAGCTCCACTAATAGTAGGGCTTGCTACTTCAGATGGGAGTGAACACAGTGTGAGATGAAAGAGTGAAAAAATGGGGGGGGGGGGGGGGGGTGAGGAACAGGAGTGAAACATCGCGGTAAACATCGGGATGGGATGCGGATGGTGATCTACATGCGGATGGTGATCTACATGATCTCCATGACACAAAACGCGCTGTAACTAGACGTCTAAAGCCGCTGGGAGATGTACACATGCTTAAAGTGTACACGTTCCGAGGGTTCACAGGACCTCAACCAGCCCTCAGTCCGTGAGGAAAGTAAACAGAGTGTTTGTCCCTAGTACTGCCTCGTCATGATTGCGCCAGGGTCCAAGGAAGCGTGAAAGTTCGAGTCCACCTCCACGCCGGAGTCGCACAAGTGCTTTCGACGCCGTGTATCTATGTAGGAGTAATTACGAATGCTGTTCCCCACTCAGCAGTAGGAAATGATGCTCCAGGAACGAAGTCCCCCAACTCAGGCAAGACGACCCCCTGAAATCTTTCCGTGTGCGCCCTTTTTTGTGCGAAATAATGCTTGCCGGAATGCAGCTGTGCCTCTTCCTTGTGGGCAACTTTTGTTGTGGTAAAACAGTGTTTATAAAAGAATCCGTATAGATTAACCGGTTTTGAAAAACAGGCAAAATGTTTACAACGCCGAGAGCAGCATTATCGAAAGGGAACCACGCAACACCAGCACTCTTCTTTTGTGGTTCAATTTAGCTTATTCTGTTTTCGGGCTTTTTCTCGCTACCTGACATAGCGTGTACAGCAACTAGCTCGGTTTCACACCCTGTTCTAAGGAGGTTTTTATTTTGTGTGTGTGTGGGCGCGCGCGCGTGTGTCGAGCTGCATTAGCCCAGTGTCTATAAAAAAGCGTCACAACATGGAAGGCGGTGGAGTATTTTTATTCTTCCTAAATCCGGTAAAGCCGACCTGCGCTGGTGCTGTCCCTTGCAAGTGCCACCATTAATCACGTCACTCCTCTGGATTAGCATCAATGTATCTTATCTCACTACTGATTTGCGTGAAGTATGGTGAACGGAGCTTCGTTAGGGGCACTTTCTCACTGATGCAGCGCCGGAGAGTGTACGCACACAGACCACGTGCCCAGGTGCTTCCAGTATTAACGATCCTGTTCCTGCCGTGCGCGGCGCTAGGGTGAATGTAGGAGAAAGACGCCAAGTTAGACGCTCGGAAGGCTGCTTCAGGTGCAGGGTAATTTACTGCAGAACGCGCCGTTAGCAGTATGGCGGGATGTCTGAGTGAACAACTGTCGAGGGGACCTGCTATGAAGCGCTCGCTGTTCGGGTTATTTGCACGTTAGTATCAAAGGACAAACTTCATCGAGGACTGCAGAAATGGGCATACAATCTGTTACGCAATGGTTAGCGGCTAAAGTGCAGTTTAATCTACGAACAAGTTCAAAAGCAGGTTTATCAGCGAGTGCAAAGAGCCCGCCTTGTATTGTATCCATGCCAATCGTGTAAATAGGGTTTTGTTTTGCCCCCTTTTTTTTTTGCCCTTTGTCCCGTTGCTTTTTTTTTTTTTTTGCCCACATTTTTTGCCATTTGTCTTGCTTGTAAACCGAATAACGAGCGCGTTGTTCCGTGGAGCTCACACTGGTGCGATTCGCCGTTAGCCGCGACTGACCGCGTTGGGGCTAGGCCATTTGATCTCCCTTGCCGCTTCCTTTCCGACGACCGTGCCTGCGTGGAGCTGATCCTCGTTTTTTTTCCAGCTGGGACCAGTTGTTCCGCGTCCGATCTGTGGAAGCGACGACGAGTCTTGGTTCGCGCCAGGGCTGCTCAGTCCCCTCGGATTTCACGCGCTGGTTGCTGGAGCAGGGACGGCCTTGTTGGGCGCTAGTGGAAATTTGGCGCATGCGTTCGATTCCTCTACGTATACTTAACGAGCTTCACAGTTTCATCTTGCAGACGCCTGATGGGTCTTCCAGTGCAACAGATAGGATCAAGCACCAGGTGCGAAAACCAGCCCTTCTGGCGAGGTGCGTCCACGGCTCATTTCTGGGACTTCGCTATTACATGACTGTTGTTTCACCTTGTACGCGCAGGCTGCATTTCCACACGCTTGATTTAGTTTTTGACTAGCTATTAATGTCCGGCTCTGTTCGGGAAATTATGCTCTAGGTGATGCCACCATATATCCTGACTTTTTGTTGAGGGGTATCATATCAAGCACGGAGTTCAAAGGTAAATGACATTTAGCATTGCCTAGAGCATCCCAATTGCATGCGCTCCGCGATTCACTTTTTTTTTAAATCTTGTCATCGTCGCAGGCCACTTCCGGAGATTGCACAATTGACGTCGCGATAAATTTTAATTTAATGGACCTAGAGGGGCCGCCTTTTGTCTTAATTTACGCGAGTTATTTACGGCTGTAATGTGGTCAGTTCAGCAGCAGTAGAAGTGAGAAGTATGAGCATTGTAACGATTCAGCGCACCGCCACTATTCTGTTCGCGCATACTGCAAGCTTCGTGCATTGCCCCTGTGCGTTGTGGCAGAGCCTACGACAACGTGCGCCTTCCGCGTGGGCGTCTTGTTGGCGGCGACTGAAGCCGTTGCAGAGACAGCCAACGGGTCTTCAAGTTGAAACATGTCCCGGCGGGGCGGACGCCGCGGCCGAGATCTCCTCTCCCCCTCTCTCAGACTCAACGAGAGCCGCTACTGCCCGCCCTCACGAACTCGAAAGTGTGCTGTGTGTGTCTGTACCATTTGCGGTACGTGTGCACAGAAGCACGGGGAAAGCCGCGCAGCCGTTACGGTGATTGTGTATAAAATCGGCCCTCTGAGTGGGTAGTTCGACTTCGTTTTGCAGCAGCGAATTTATGCTGTCGCTCTGTCCGAGTCTTACTCTAATCTCGCCCGTGAGGGTATTGTTCCTGTATTGCTTCTGCTCACATCTCGCCATGCAGTAAACGAGTTAAGTTTGCCGTCGGCTTCTTTTCGTCATCACCAAGGCAGCAACCTTTGCTGCCCGCTCACCTCCACGCTACCACACACATGAAGGAGGCGACGGAGCCCGGTTCGGGACGCCTTCCCGAATGTAACAGCTTGCATCAACACTTAACGTGACATGTGTGCAGTAACTTATTAATGCGTCATCATTAAATGATCCATTGCTCAAATTCGACCCATTGCACGATGGTTTAAAAATGGCCGACGGCGCGAGAGAACAAAAATAAAGAAAAGCAGATTTGGTAAAATTGCTTCTGGGATTCGAACCCGCAGCCTACGGGATTCTAGTCGAGCACGCATCCCCTACACGACAGCCTATCCTTGGCTCTGGCTAACTAAAAGTGGACGTAGTGAATTCGTAGTCCTCGTGTGTTAGAGACGTGTACTGAGGCCTACATGGGTGGTTGGAGCTGTATTTATGGGAGTAGGAGACCATGTTTACGCTAATAGCGTTAACTAATAATGCTATATAGGGCTAGAAAGGGCGAAGAAGAAAACAGCGTAACAGAATCAAGGCGATGTGATGGTAATGAAAAGGTACAGTCGCACCTCTGAAGGCCTAGAGGAGTAATTTCAGCGTATATGCTGGGCTAGCAGGTACGATGTGCAAGGCCTCTCCTCATTCGTAGTAACTGAGAGAAGACTTTAAAAATGAAAAAAAACGACGCAAGGGGCTAATGGTCACGACGACGGTGATGAGAGGACACAATCGCACCACTGGACATGTCACTGCTGCCCGGTGTTCTCTCCACTGCGATGGACATGGCGATAGACGGCTTTGGAGCGTCTACCTCAGCGGCAGCTGCGAAACGTACGTGGTCGCTCACGGTACTCCCGAGGAGGAGGCGCAAGGGAACACAGAAATGCCGCACGGCGAGCAGAGACAGGCGCTCGCTGCAGCTGAAAGCTCTGACAGACAAGCCGAACGACAGCATGTGGTGGCGGCTTGGCGTGCAATCTTGGTGTCGGCGACGCGAAGATTACGCACTAGGCATGCATACCTTCTGATGACTTAGACGTTGGGGCAGCAGAAGATGACACAACCACGACACACGTATACCATTACGCGTGGATGGTCGCATACAATGTAATTATTTCGCATTCCCACACGTAAGCAGTCTTCAGGGTCTCCCTGAATATTTTCGACACTTGAACATAGATATTGCTTCTGCAGTTCTCGATAAGAAGGAGCATTTTCTGAGCGGCCTCGCCTATAATGACGCATTCATAAACGAAAAAAAGAAATCTTATTGGCTATTATGCAATGAAAGCACGCGCAAAGCGCGGCAGAATACGCGCTACTTGTGGCCAGTCACCGACTCATGCAGTAAATTGCTTAACTTTTACTTCGAATGCGCGTATCGCGTATGTTTGGATTAATAACTGGAATCGCAATAACCGATTTATTGCGTAATTTTATTGCTCGCATCGGGTTAACCCTTCCAGCCAGAGCTTCAAGTGCTTACATCAATGACGTCATTTCCGCTGATGCGTCATTCGTGACTGGCTGTGCTCTGCAGCGCCAACTCTGCATGCATGTCTCGTGTATACGACCCCGTGGGGGGAAACGCTCTATTGCGTCCGACTATCTCGATGTGTGCTCCGGGGACGGGCGCGTATCTCGTCGGGGTGGGGGGCTTGTACGCACGCATGACGACCCCTAGAGGTCGTACGCTCGCCCTCTCCTTTGATGTTTTTTTTTTTTTTTTCGTTTTTCCAGGCCCGTTTTGCGTGCAAATTTTATCCCGTTTTCTTCCGTTTCTTTATCCAGGCCTTCGCATGCATGTGTGTTGCACTAAATCCGAATGCCCAGTAGACCCCGGTCGTCTCTTTTTGTATGATGTTCCCCTCGCCCATTCTCGGTATAATTACGTCACTGCAGTAGAAATAAAAACTGCAGGCTGCCGTTTTGGTTGCTGCAGCCGAAAAAGAATGATGCACGCGAGAGACGTAGTGGAAAGCAATCCGCTTTAGCGGCCCTGCGTGTCGATGGGAGATGATGTGGGATGCTAATTAAGCTCATCCGCGAAATTCTTAGGTGTACGGGGATTCTTTGGCGCTCTTACGAATTCGCCGGCGTTCAGGTCACCGGGTACGCTGTCCGTAACATACAGATGAGTTCCCGTGCAAGACATACGAGAGGAACATTAAACAGAGTAAAACCGAAGACCCACCTAACTGGTGTAGCCATCCTCACCATCGCCATAGACGTGATTCACGCTTAGAGGCGGTGAACAGATGACAGCTGCAGGTAAATAACGCACTCGACAGAAGACGCACCGTCGCCGAAATCCAGTACGTGTTCATATCAGGGTGGAAACTATCCGTCTCCAGGGACCATTCTAGCGGAACTAGTAATGCTCTTTCGGTAACCATACCGGTATGGCTTGTATGTACCAAGGTCATGAGGAGATCTTTCTCACCTAGGAAGGGCAACAATCCGGCTGCATTTCTAGCGAGAAGACAGAGGACCAGGAGTTGAGAGAAGAGCTTCCCGGCGCTACTTTCCAAGATTCGGCAACGCTCAACGCGGGATTCCAGCGGGTCTCGGAGAAGATGGATGCCTGGGGAGAGACGGGCTTCCAGGTCTCGCTTTGCCAAATGGAGCCATCATAGGCGAATGTTTGTGGGCGGAGGGACGGATCGTTTAGGAGGCCGGAATGGAGCGCAATCACAGGCGTCGGCGAGTATCCTGCTGCACCCTCATGTTACCCCCGCTTCACTTTGGCGCTGACGAAGAGCCATGGCCTGAAAGGGGCGCTTTTTTTGTGCATGGGGGGAAGGGGGGGGGGGGGGGCAGCCAAGGCTTTGTACTACTTGCCGTATTTGTGAGAGGGAAGTCCGTACGCGAAGTGACGTGCAGAACACTCGGCAACTCTGCCGTCCCAGTTTAGCTATAGATGCCGCATTTGAGGTTGAATTCGTAGGCACTCAGCTGTATCTGAGGTGGACTGGCTGTTTCATTCCCTCTCAGCCCTGCGTCGAACAGCGCCAAGGCACGAATACGGTACGTCTATGGCTGTAACGCTCTTAAATGTGCTGATGTATCTTCGTGTGTCCTCCAATACAGTAATTGTAATGTCCTCAACGTGACTCAAAGGCGTGATGTTCGAGCAGTGCACCTCACCCGCCGACTGAAACGTCGGCCAATCAACGCTACGCATATTATACTAGGAGGAGTAGAGGGAAAAAACCATTCGATCTGCAGAAACATTGTCATTCCCGTGAGGTTATGCATCCGCGAACCAGCGGTCTCTGTGATTTCCGACGCTGGAATTGTTCTGTAATTCGAGGGCAGTCCAGGGTCTACCCTCGCAATAGGAATATGTAGCAATAAAAAAAAGGAAGTGCGGAGCCGCTCTCGAGCAGTTCTTTGGCAGTCCAAAAGGACAAATCGATGACCTCGGGAAATGACCGGTGGAACGGAAGATTCTGAACTCAGTCGCACTGTCTAAGCTGCTGTTGTGGTATGTTTCGCGTGGAAGAGGAGGAGTAAATGTTTATTTTACGAGCGCTGGTGCTGCTGTTAGGGCACCCGCCAGGTGGAGGGCGTCCCTAGTTCGGGATGCCCTGGCCTCGGCTGGTAGTCCAGGCCCTCTTCACCAGATAAGCGCCCGGGGTCCGGACTATTCAGGCAGGTCCCCCACTGCTCGTAAGAGGGGGAAGGGTTGGGGGGTAGCCCTTAGGTTTGTCCGCACTCCCATACTTGATGGTATAGGGTGCCGGGTAAGGAGAATTACAGGTGGCCAGGTATAGGGTGGGGTAGATGGCATGAAGAAAGGTGCGATAAGGATGGGAGTTTGTATTCTTCGGAGGCTGGTGATTTCTTGCCTGGATAACTCCGGGTGTGGAGCCGGGAATATACTTCTGCTTTGGCGATAGTCGGCCAGAATACCTGCATATTTTACGAGAGGTTCTGTCTTGGGAGCAGCAGGCGATGTTTGTCCCTCGAAAATAATGGAGCGGTGCACATGCGTGCGGGCAACGGCATGGGCCTCCTCATTACCGGCTAGGGATGTGCGTCCAGGTACCCGGTCGATTTCTATCTCGGGTAGCTGACCCTTGGTTTCGAGCAGTCATGACACGTTACCAGTAAAATGTAACAGTGTTACAGTTACAGTTACCTAGGCCAAAAAAGTAACTCTGTTACAGTTACAGAGTTTCCGAAAGTAACTGTTACATTTAGAGAGTTTTCAAAAGTAACTTGTTACAGTTACAGTTCCTGTGAAAAAGTAACGTTGCTACTTTTGTAGCGTGAGCTACACTGGCCGAGGTTGAGCAGTTTCGCGTAGCTCCTGGAGAGCCGTGCTGCGCATGCGCGTGGAGCAGTGACGTCACACGGCGCACAGAACGTTGCTCGCTGCCCGGCGTCTCTTTCACACCCCACGCGCCCAGTGTCTTAGCCGACCTCCCTTCCGCACGTGGCTGCCCGGTCCACTTGAGGATCATGCGAGGAGTGGCCGGGTGTGGAACCGATGGCTCGTGCGTCGCAGCAACACCGGCGTGCGCCTGTGGAACCAGCTTAGCTCTGGGGCGATTGGTGACGCTGCGCCGGAGCCGCATGATAAATATACATGTGTCACATAATGCGTATACCGTGTGTGTGTGTCATTGAAGCAACAGTAAGCATGATAATCAAGCTAATCCTAGACAACCAGGAAAGCTAAGAATAACCAGCTGAACCTTAGCTCACGCTACGTATACCCTGGCATAGCCGAGCTAAGCCACTGCTAATTTTTTTTCCTTTACTGTATAACTCCAAGTAATTGATCGCAATTGATGATAGAGTTTATTTAATAGAAATGTACGAAAGCATGCGGATAGTCAAAATTGCGCGTCGTAAAGCCTTAGATGAAGAGAACCTAGAAGGTGGCACACTCAAGCTCAATGCCACACCAACAATCGTGTACGCCTCATTTTTGTTGCATCAGATTTAAAAAACACGATAGTTCTTCTTGAATAAAGGTAAAACAGTGAAAAAGGACAACACGCCAAAAGAAGGTAACAAACGAATACAGCATTGATACTCTTGTTCTTGTGTGTCGTCGTTTTGTGTTGGTTTTGCCTTTAATGATGTACCAATTCGCCAATCTTCCGTTTTCCCAGTCTTTCTTGGGCTACTCAAACGCGAGCATGTTGGCCTGTCGGCCCCTCGACTCAGCCGCCCGGCCAAAAATTAAAAGAATCATTAAACGAGAAACTTAAATAGGCAAAACATTTCCAGGTTACTAAATCTGGTGGCAAATTGCAATGTGCATATTTGCCACCGTTGTTGGGTAAAGAGAAAACTTCAGGCATATTTGAGGCAAGACATCAAAACATAGCAATATTTGCCGTTAAATTAAAAGTACATGGCTGCTTGATTTTTGCTATATAAAATAAAAAATACGCCTTGAAAAAATGGTTTGACCCAAGCACACAAACAGTGCTCACAGCCCCCGCCCCTCTCCTTTTGGCGGCATTCCAAGAAATCCAACAGTAACGAAATGTTCCAGTGGATGGTGTGCGAGCAGTGGAAAATCGCAAAATTGAATTGACCTGAGCAATTAACCCCCACCGTGTTTATCGCGGGAGAGGAAGGGTGGACGGGGAAGAGACCTAGGGGGTCATTCGCGTGGCAGGCGTGGTAGAAGAAAGGGGTATTCGTACATTTGCAGCCAAGTGAGCAGATACGCGGACATTTTATCGTCGATGCATTCTTGGTTTCGCGGAAATTATTTGCAAAAATCGTTGTAACTTAGGATGAGCTGTTTCCCAAACTTGGCACGCGAGAGCTTCCCTCGGTGTACTTGCCAGTTTATGTTTTGCTTGTTTTTCTCGACTCGAGACGGAGCGAAATTTCTAAGCAATCACCCTAAAGACCGACCTGTGATCGCGGTCTTCTTCTGGGAAGATAGTCCCTAATCTCAATGGCTTCCTCTCCTAAACGGCAGGGAGAGCCGTGTTGTTGAAAGGGGAAATGCGGAGAGGATATGGGAAAGCGAATAGTTCGAAAAGGTGGAAAGCGCAAACTGTACGTCGGCCTTTAACGAGAGCTGTTGTTGGATGTCCTTATAAAATAAAAAAGAAAGTAACTGTAACCATATTTCCAGGTTCAGTTACTGTGTAAAAAAGTAACACTGTTACAGTTACAAGTTACTGAAAAAATTAACTAGTTACCAGTAATGCGTTACTAGTAACTAGTTACTGCCCAAGACTGGTTTAGAGGATGCGTAGGGCTGTTTTGGAGATGCGTCCCCGTAGATAACTGCGGCATGTTGCTTGAGAATCCGTAAGCACAGTGATGGCGTCCTCACTAGTCGTTGCGGCAATAGCCACTTCCCCTGCGGTTTCCGTTTGTGTTGTACGGACGGTGAGGGAGGTCATTTCTTGGCCTGTTGAATTGGTGACGCATACCGCGTGGGCTGGCCGCTGAAGGTAAGGGGACGCGTACCTTGTAGTCGGTTTTGGCCATACGTTATGTTCATGACCCTGGCTTGTGCGATTCGGCGAGCTTGATTGTAAATGGGGTGCATGTGGCGTGGTAGTAGCGTTACCCTGATGTTCTGTCTAATTAGTAGGTGAATACTAAACTTGTGGTCTTGTGTTGGCGGCGTCGTATAATGCAATCTTCTTATGATGGCTCGTCCTGTGGGCGTTAGCTTAAGGCGTTCTATTTGAGATGTATGATGGGCTTCCTCTATCGCTTCCCAGGTATTGTGCAATCCAAGTTTGAAATAATTTCTTTGTCGAAGTCTTGGAGGGAAATCCTATGGCAGTCTTATAGGCTTCGCGGATGAAGATATTCAATCTTGTCCTCGTCATTTTTGAGAGCCAAGTACGGTGTACCGTAGGAGATCCGGCTGATTAGCATTGCCTGTGCCATGCACAAAGTGTTTGACTGTTGCAATCCAAAGCGTCGATGTGATACGCGGTGTATTAAGTGAACCAATTGACTAAGCGTCCTTTGTAGTGGGGCTATGGTGGGCAGGCCTGATCCATTTTATATAGGGGATTGTAAATCCCAAAATACGCAGATGGGATACCTTTGGAACTGGTTTTCCTTCTAAGATGACCGATTCTTACAGTTGCTGTGCGCCCGGTAAGGAAGTCTGAGACGTAGTTGTACATCCGTTGCTCACAGTTCACTCGGGAGCTATATGTACCCCCTGTCGAAAAGCTTCGGCTAGTAGCCAGACCGAGCACTTGAGTCAATTTTCGTTAGGTTAGGTACGCTGTACCTTCGGCTACGCGAAGTTTTTGTAACGAGTTACACCATTTTATGTATATTTTGTAAGATCTGCGTATAAACCCTTTTTCAGTTATAACGTATGTTCGCAAGCCTTGGTTTCTTTACTGCTTGGAACCATCCATCCTTCCGACCTCCTCGACTCCCGCCTGTGGCGGCACAGCGGATCAGCGGCTGCCCTGCAGGCCTCCGGTCTGAATCCTTGCTGGCGTCGGTTCGCGCGGATCAACCCGGGGGAGGAGGACGAAGAAACTTTACTAGCCCTGTTTTAACTTTGCTGTTGGAACGAAGTGGTTCATAATAAGAAATCTTTCTGGACATATCATTGCGGAACAAGTAGCCTCAAAGCAGATGGTTGTAGCCCTAACGGCGGCGAAAGCGACCGCGTTAAACCGGTCATTCTACTTTTTTTTTTCTCCGATAAACGGCGCCTCCTTAGCAGACTACTGTGTAAGGTAATGGTGCATAAGCAGCGGTATTCGGGTGGCGCTTGAAAATGGGGGTCGAGATCATTTGTAGCATATACGATGGGAATTCGAGGTCTATTGTGTGCGCCTGTGCAATTGATGTAATGTCTTTATCGAGCGGCGCTCGTTCAGTTGGAATACACCCGCACTTCGTCGATGTGCGCACGTCCATCCCTACCTGCTGCCGTGGCTCAGTGGCTAAGGCGCTGCGCGCTGCCGTGCACTAGCTGGCGGCTTCCATTACCGGCAGCGGCGGCCGTTTTCCTGGTGGAGGCGAAAAACGAAAACGCCCACGTAGACGAAAATTCCGCGCAGGTAAAAGAACCCCAGTCTGTATAAATTAAGCAGTGGCCTCCTTTATGGTGCGACTCATACCTAAGACGTAGCGCTAAGTCCCCATTTGAACGATTTTCTCGTCGTAAAAACCGCACTATATGTCCTAAATAATCCATCTCGAAGTATTTTTAAGTGAAACAAAAATGCATAATGTAACGCCTTAGCGTGCGTGAGTTAACATATATTCTGTGTACGTACAAAAAGTTCACAAAAACGGAGGCCTCTTGTTCACTGAGCAACCCTCAGAAGGAATTCTTCTTTTTTTTTTAAACATCTTTATGCGTACGATATACTGCATGCTAATCAGCCAAGCGCCATGTGTCTTCAAGAGGCTCATCTTAATAGTGAGCAGACAAACTTCCTCAATAGTTATATGGTATTCAGAAAGGACAGGGATGGCTGCGCACACGGTTCGGGTGGCGTGGCCATCGTCGCTCGAAAATCCCTGGCATGTCACAGCGTCATTTAAAAACTTTTTCTTGAGGCCGTGGCGATCCGTACAATAGTATAGGTGAATAACTGTATGCTCGCTCTACATCCCCCCTGACTTCCAGCTCTCGAGCTCTGATTTTGAGGGGCTAGTAGTTCTTTATTTCTTTTCTTTTTCTTGTGTTTGATTCATTGATTATGAGGTTTAACACGCCGACGCCACACAGGCGATGAGGCGCGCCGTAGTGGAAGGCTCCGAATTACGGCCACCTGGGGATCTTTGACGTGCGCCGAAATTTCGAACACAAGGGCGTTTCCGAACACACGGGCGTCGAAAAGCGGCCGCCGCGGCCGGGAAACGAACTCGCGTCTTTGGGCGGAGCAGGCAGCACAACGCCTAGCCACTGCCCCACTGAGCCACCGCGGCGGGTATATTGTGTTTCCCGTACCATCTTCTAAGTTTCATTGCTCTCTCTCTCTCTCTCTCTCTCTCTCTCTCTCTCTCTCTCTATATATATATATATATATATATATATATATATATATATATATATATATATATATATATATATCGGAAACGGATAAAATGGTCCCGGAAAAAATGGTCCCATGCTCCAGTCGACGTGTTTCCCTTCAAGTTAGTCAGATCTGAACTTTTTTGCGGCTTTGCTTTTGTGCGTTTGCGTTTTAGCTAAAGGGATGAGAAAGAGATGGAATGCCTTAATATTCCTACAAGGGGCAGAAATTAACTCCTGTGGAGGCTTAAATCTGGATGGATGGGTGGGCGATGTACGTACAGATGGATGCATGTATAGATGGACGGTAGGGCTGAGTACCGATTAAATACCGATTAAAAATTTAGTGCACGTAATTGGATTAAAACCGCCCAAACAACTGCGAGGCCTGGAACAGCCGGTTTAGAAGCTTAGTCGGACACAACTATCTCAGTGTATGGAAGGTTATTAAAGCTCTACGCTGCGAGGTTTCATTAGAATCGGTGTAAATTGAAATCGGGATTTACGCGTTGATGCTCCGCCTTGCTTTAGCCTTCGTTTCTGCGCAGTACGGCCAAAACCCAACTCTCGAACGTAAAGTCATATCGAAATTAAAATATTAAAGCTAAAGATTTAAGTTAATGTCTGGGACATATCGTGCACCGAAATGATCGCACCGAAACATCGTGCACCGAAACGTCCGTGCGCTGAAAAGTCCATGCACCGAAATGTGCGTGCACGTAAATATCCGTGCACCGACATGTCCGTGCACCGAAATGTCCGGCCACCGAAATATAAATGTAAATACAATTAAAATATACGATCTTTAACTTCAAAGCATGAATAAACAAAGGAAAAAAACATTGAAGAGAAACAAATAGCAACAAAGAGTGTAAGGAAAAGTTAAGAAAAAAAAACGTAAAAAATTCCAGGGGGTGCTCACAACTCTCTGAGAATGTGAAGGCGAAATTTTCTGTTGATATGTCTTGAAATTTCATACGAACTTAACAGTCGCCCCCGTCCACTTCTGATTAGCCCCCTGTGCAGCCCCCTCTGACGCTTCTTCCTTTCACTACACATCACCAGGATCCTGTTTTTCGTGTCGGTACCTTCACCTGTCGAGGTTGTGTGGAAGCGGTTTACCCTCCTCACAACGTGCGGGTTCAAAACAGAGATGTGCTGAGATTTATGCATGCTATATGTGGTTGAGACGTCATCAATGCGAAGCATCTGTGGATTAAGCTAGCGTAACGGCAAATATGGGAGAGGCCATGAAAACAACCTAACCTGAATTTCGGTAAAACAAACGTTCTTGGTGCGATTAACCGGATTTACTCGAACAAGACTACTTTTCCTGCCTTGGCTTCGGGGCCAATTTTTCCGGGACCATTTTTTCCGGGACCATTTCTTCCGGGACCATTTTTTCCACGACCATTTTTTCCGGGACCATTTTTTCCTACACCCATATATATATATATATATATATATATATATATATATATATATATATATATATATATATATATATATATATATTTACGAGGTGTCAAACACAAATATAAGAATGCGCAATTAAAAAAATATCTGGCAAAAATCAAACAGGCGTCAATCTATTTATCCATTCAATGGATTGTTGTCCATAACCCACGGTACGCGCAAATGAAGATGTAACTGCTGTTTCAAGCAACCAAACACCGGATTAGTTGTTCGCCGAAAAGTCCGTGCAGCGAATTGTCCGTGCACCGAAATGTCCGCACCGAAATGTCCGCACCGAAACGTCCTAGACCTTCCTTGCACATACCCACACGTGAAATAGCCGCTATGTCGCGAAGGCGCCGATGCACACGCGACAGTATGCTAGAACAATTCATTGTTATACGTGCCGGTATTTGGTCTGTTTTTGTCAGTGAAAAGAGAGGAGGAGGTCAAAAACTGTGCCATTATATAAGGGCAAGACGCTTGCTCATTTTGTTGTCACTGAGTGGTACAAGTTTGGACGAAGATTGTAAGTACAGCAGCTGGGCATTACCCACTTCCAGGGCACCTTCGGCCCGACCTCTCCTCCCGCAGGCGGCGTTGCATAGGTATGGCTGCTCGAATTACTGCGTATGTGCGCGCGGACGCCCAGTGGACAAACTGATTCCGAACCTGGCGTTTCCTCGTTGGGGTTTGGGGAGAACGGCTCCTAACGTGATAACGATCTCCGGAGATGCTCGCTTCCGGGCTAATGGCACTTACTAATGGCCCCTCCAGGCCGATAAGCTCCCGTTCGGGCGCCCGGGTGCGCCGCGATCGGCGAGCGCTTCCGCGCTAATTCTAATTCCGCGCTCTCCAAACAACGGCTGTGCAGCGCCTGGGGCCGCAGCCGGCGTCCTTGCGAAATGCACCGCGTTGCAACGCTTCCGGCACACATACGCGGCACGGAAAGTGTGCACTGAATTAAGGGTCGAGTCCACACTTCGCATCCCTGCCAAACAGGAGCTTTTCGGGTTCTTGAGTAACAGCACTTTTTTACTCACTCCCGCCGGCCGCATGTTGTGCACCCCTTCTCTATGTTAACTTTCATTATTTCCCGTTCGCGCGTGTGTGCGTATGTGTACATGTATGCATACTATATCAGGCCCGTAGCTAGAGGGGTGCCCTAAAACCTCACCCCCCCCCCCCCCTCCCCGATATTTTGGTACGGGGTGGTTTCCTGGCAGCGGGCGTAAGCGAGACTAAGTGTTCCCTTCTGCAAAACTCTTCCCTTCTGCTTTAGCTTCCCCTCTAAATCAGCGGATGAAGCTTTGGGGGCCAAGCCGTTCTCGCACAAGGGTCGTATGGCTGGTGTGCTGTGCACAGTGTCGCCGACAGCGGCTCAGAACGCGCCAAATCTTTTCTCTGGTCTTCTCATCGACGCCGTGTACAAGGGAATCCGGAGGGGCCACATGGTTCCGTTTACGCAGCCGGAGAGGCGATGGTTCGCCCACGGCACTCGGGACGAAGAACACGACAACAATCGAGGGAGAAGCGCAAGCGCCTGCACTGTCGGACGGCGGGGTGGCCCAGCTGCGGTTGCACGCTTTTCCTCAGGCGTTGGCCCGGGTCCTTCTGCTGGTCTTGTCTCTGCGGAAGCCCCGGAAAAGAAAAAGAAAAAAGACGGCGGAAGAAATAAACAAAGAATTTTCAGGTCGTGCATTTAGTACTGCAAACTCCCGGGTTGGGCAGCCTTTATCTGGTCCGCCCCCTTATCGTGTATCTATAGCAGTCTCTCTTACTACACGAAAAGGCAACCTCGTTTTGCCGCAGCAGTGTCTACAGGGTAATACAAACGGAACACCGCAATAAACAGCCCGTAGTACGTCGCCGACGGGATCCCGAGTCCCGACAGGCTGTCCCGTTGTTCTCGCAGCACTGTCACGCTCACCTACGGAGAAAGAAGTCCTCACCCATAGCTGTGCTCCAAGCGGGTCAGTCTCTGCGGCGCCTTTAGTTGGAGAAATTTCGTAAAGACGTCTGGTTCACAGGGTGTGCTCCCGATTGCAGACAGCGCCGTGGAAACACGTGGTGGAATTTTCTAAGCAAGCTAGTCTCGCGTACGTGTTACTTTCCGTAAAATGCTTAAACTACTGCGCTTTACAGAAAAGCTATATAGTCCGCGACGTTCTCCGATTTAATAGTGCTGCGAATTTCGCTGGGCCAGTCCTCCCCGATAAGGCTTCCCAAGAGTCGGCAGAAGTGCGCTCACTGCGCTGGACACGACTAGGTGGCTCAGGCGGGCAGTGTAACTTTCTTTTGTTCTGCCTTATGCGTCGTGTAGTGGAAAAATTAATCTCCTTGACCTTCTGATCTCAAAGACTGGCGCAGGAGAAGTTAAAGGAGATGAGAATATACGAAGCTGAAGGGGAAGAAAATAGTATGCAAGGGCAGGAAGCGGCGCCAGGATGAAACTTAGAACCGCAGGGGAGGGAGGGAGAGTTCGGGTCGCGAGACGGGGTGCGCGGCGGCTCGCGAGTATGTCGATTTCCCGACGCCTTATTTTGTAGAGCTTCAAGAGTGCGACACGCCTAGGAAGGGGGTGGGGGTGGGGGGGTTCGCGACGCCTGCGAAACCATTTTATCAGATATGCTGACTGAGACGAACCGGTCGCACAACGAACCGGTTTGAGTTCGCGAATTGTTGTAAGTGCCTTCCGCGAAAGTGCCCCCCCCCCCCCCCCCCCTCTCTCTCTCTCTCTCTCTCTCTCTCTCTCTCTCTCTCTCTCTCTCTCTCTCTCTCTCTCTCTCTCTCTCTCTCTCTCTCTCTCTCTCTCTCTCTCTCTCTCTCTCTCTCTCTCTCTCTCTCTCTCTCTCACACACACACGCACGCACGCACGCACGCACGCACGCGCACACGCACACGCACACACACAACCTCCTACCTTCCCCGAGAAAAATTCCTGGCTACGGCCCTGGTGTGTATTGAAAGAGAGAGATATAGACGTGGGAGGAAAAGGAGAGCGGAAAACCGAGAAATAGCAAAATGATGTCTCTATGCGGCCAGGCACCACGTACTGAGATTGGCGGGCGCAAATTATGGGCTTTCACCGACACGTTCAGCCCTTGCGCAGGCTTTCAGAGTGACGCTGAGAATGTTCGGATCGATCGAACCTTTCGGGCGAACCAAGGTTTCTGTGTCACCTTCGGTTCGCGTATTACTCAACCGCGCCGCAGTCTTCTCGGCGTGATCGCGCGTCCTGGGTGGATGAAACAAAGAGCGGTTTGGTGCGCCGAATGTGGCCACGCATGAAAATGTCCAAGGGCGGGTCCGGGATTTCTTGCGCGAAAAAGTGCACTCAACGCTGCAACCGCCTGGACGGAGTTACCACAACGGGCGGTTGCTTCACTCTTTTTGCTCTCGTTTAACGTGCGGCGAAATCTCCAACACACGGGTGTTTTTGCTTTTCGCCTCCATCAGAAAGGCGGCTGCCGCGGCCGGGAATCGAACCCGCGTCCTCGTGCTCAGCAGCACAGCGCCTTAGCCACTGAGCCACCGCGGTGGGTAATCATTGAATTATGCTGATGGATTTAATGGACATCCCGATGGGTTGCCCTAGTTTTCTACCTCAAAATTCGAACCTGCCGAGAACCTACATAGCAAATCCATAACACAGAAGTTGTCTTTCGCATCTAGCAGGTTGTCTTGTGTATGAAGATTGCAAAAATACTTTGCAGAACTCTGAATAATTTTTCTGCAATTAATTGTCAAATTTTACTGCACATACATTTCAAAGGGGTAGTTTCCATGGCTGTAGAACGCAGTACGGGGACGTGGAATGCAAGCTTTCGCCCTTATTATTACCTGGGCGAAAATTCTTCGCATTAAGCCCGTTCTACATGGTGCGAATTTAACTACGGATTCACAGACGCGGCGCCGCTCGTGCGGCAAAACCTATTTTATTAGCTCCGGTAGCAACAAAAATGTCGTTTTGCCGCACGAGCCGCGCCGCAGCTGATAATCCGCAGGTAAATTCGCACCATGTAGAACGGGCTTTACACGAAATAACTCCACAGTGATCACTTCTGAAAGAATAGCGATGAGCCGGAAAGCTGCACCTGATGCGTGTTCTTTCGTTTGGGTGGGATCAAGATATAGCAGCCTTGTGGGTTTGCTGTATGCGTGATATGCGCACAAGAGCCATATTTAAGAGCTAACAGGAGCAGTCGGAATTAATTGCGTACATTTCAGTACTGACGGAGTTCTGGTGATGCGTGTCGGTAATCACGCATGTTGTGCCCCCCACCCCCCTAAAAAAAAAAAAAGGAAGCTTGAACATTGGAGGCTCTTTGTCACTCGGAGTGCGCAAAAATGCCTAAATAGAGACGTTCGGTGATGGATGAGTGGCGATTCTGAACGCAGAGTCTAACGTAAACGAAAGAAATTATTGAATGCGCTTGTACTGTGAACTTCTCCCGTACAAACTGCACAACAGCAGCGGCGAGAGAGCAAAAGTAGACTAGTTATTCCGAAGCACTTTGGCGCCATCAGCTGAGCCGCTTTTGCCTGATCTCTTGCATTGGCAAACGCAGCACTTCTCGGCAAGGCATTTCGAAATGCCAAACGGCGTGGTGCGGGCGGGGACAGGGGGCTTAAAGGAGCCACGAAGAGAAAATGCAACTTCGTTTAATTTGAAAGAACTAGGATTCAGTATCTCACTCAGCTCCATTACAGCCACAAAAAGATGTTTTTTTAACGAAAAAAAAGCAAGAAGTATTTAAAAACTTTCAAATTTTGCGCCACAGTGACGTGTTATGAGCAAGAATGACGTCATACGGGCCAACAATAAAACATAATTTTCAGTGCGTTAACTGCACGTTAGCATTCAAGTGATGCGGTCAAATGGAACTAGAGGCCCCATTACAGACGTCCAGTCATGCCTCGTCGCGACAGGTCAGTTAGGCGGCCGCCAATCGCACAAACAAGGTTCCGTGACGTCATAGAAAAGTTGCGGGAAATTGGCTAGGGGGTCGCGACTGCTTCACACGTTTTCTTTAATATATCCGTTTTTTGTTAGACTGCGATGATATTGGTATCATTGTTATCGGGACTAAGCAGTCTTTCTAATAAACCCAACTTGTATTTTGTCTTCATGGCTCCTTTAAAGGAGCCATGAAGACAAAATACAAGTTTGTTTTATTGGAAAGATTTCGTGTTTTATTGTGTCCCCAGCGCTTGCGCGGCAGGAAATGATGCCTTATTCACTGAGAAATTAATCAATTTTTGTTAAAATAGTTTTTCTCGCGCCAAATCGTGTGTTTTGGTGACGTCTACATGAAGTCATAACGGCGCGTATACAAACGAAATTCCACTGCGCCATTCGGCTCTGCAGCCTTGCTTGCCTTCAAACCTCCCA
The DNA here is from genome assembly GCF_048455015.1 of Haemaphysalis longicornis. NCBI lineage: Eukaryota > Metazoa > Arthropoda > Arachnida > Ixodida > Ixodidae > Haemaphysalis > Haemaphysalis longicornis. Next base: position 466,014,631 of record NW_027526203.1, read on the forward strand.
GATGGCGCTAGCATACTCAGCACTCCGCCTTTGCTTTGTATTTGACCGTATTTACACCTGGCTTGTTTTTGTTACGGTAGAAAGTAATCGCTTCGCGAAACATGCGGTAGGCTTGACAAACAGGGTCACGTAAGGCAACGTCGCTTGAATGAACCAAACTTGTGTTTTGTGTTCATGGCTCCTTTAAAAGCAACCGCAGCGCGTGTTCTTTTGGCGGAGAGTGGTTGTAGACGTAGTCGCACTTCAAGCACGCAGCGAAGCAGCTCGCGTAATTAACGAACCTGAGAGATGCATACTCGCATCCCATGGGACGATGAGCAGCCTCGTGTTTTTGTAAGCTTTTCGCCAGTTTAGCGAGCAGGTTCTGCGTCGGCCAGACTCTGCCGCTGGATGTTTCTCTTCTGTGTGCCACTCACTTCTGCCTCGAGCGCACCGGCAGAAAACAAGACCTTTGCCTTCGTGCCTGCTTTTTGTGTCGAGCCTGTCCGCTGTTTTTAAAGACGATAGTCTTTTTGGGCTACTTAAACCCAGAAATTTTGGTCTGTCTGTCTGCCTGTCTGTCTGCCCGTCTGTCTGTCTGTGACTCGATTCAGCCACCCGGCCAAAGTAAAACAATGCCTGCGCAAGTCTTATATAGTCACAGCTAAGTGTGCGCGTCTAATTCCGGTGTAATGTTTTTACTTGACAATATTGTTGAAGAACAACAAGACATTACGCATATATAAGACAACAAATTAATACAGACGTGATATTTGCAGCGTTCCTTTATAAAAATCGTACATCGTACATGTTTGGTTTTGGCTAGATTAAATACTTCATCAACTGTAGAAAAAAATATCACTCCGCCGTCGCCTGCTGTCGCCCGCGCCATATAGCTTCAGGCGGCATTTGAAGAAATCAAGTGGCAACAGTTACGAAAGGTTCCACTAGATAGATTCCACGTTCTGCTTGGAACGCACGTGGACTAGGGAAACACGGTTCTGTAAACGTGGAAGTAGGGCGCCCCGATTCACGCGCGTCTTCGCCGTACGGCAGCGTTGGCATCGAGACACCCGGTTTGGAGCAGTGGACCGCGGGAAATTTAAAATGATTTAAGCAAACCTTTGGCGTCTTTACCTTGGGAGGAGCGCGGCGCAGGAGGAACAACGTGAGAGGTGAGCGGGGAAGCGAAGGAGGCATTTACTTGGTAAAAGTCGATAAAGACTGTCGTCTTTTAGATGCGACTGCATCTCATTCACTCGCCTTGTCCCTCCATACGGCGTTGTTGTTGTCCGTCCACACCCCTCCCCCATTCTCCTCGCCGCGCGAGCTGCGCTCTCCGCAACTCACCACCTCTCCTCTCCGATAGCGAACGCTCTCTCGCGAGGGTCATTGGAATGGATTGGCTTGGTTGGATTGGATTTGGATTGAATTAAAGTGGATTGTGTTGCGTCATAGCTGCGCCACGTTGCGTCATAGCCGCGGCAGGGGGTTCACGGCACGTTTCACGCGATGGGAGAATCAACCTAACGGAAACAACAACGGAACCCCCTATGCGTCGCATCTACACAGGGGTTCCCGCGAGAGGAGGTGGGAGAAATTTTGACGACATTTGCAACAAAAGGAGCAGATACGTGGCCATTTTTAAGTGCGAATGCACTTTATAAGCGACCCCAAACCTTCCACCGCCAGCGGCGGCGGCGGCGGCGGCGGCGTCCGCAGTCCTCCTCTTCCTAGCAACGGCGTGGAGCGGAGAGGAGCGTCGGTAGCAACGGCGCAGTGACGTCACTCACCACGTGACGACACGCCCCTCACCACTCCTCGCGGCGCGACGGCGTGCGCGCGCGCGTCCCTCTCCCTTCCCCGCGCCGTGACGTCACACACTCCACCCCTCTCCCCGGCAGCTGCCGTGCGCCGCTGCGTGTCACTTTCCCTCCCCGCGCCGTGACGTCACGCACCCGCACCTCCTCTCCCCTCGCTCGGCTGCAGCTGCCGTGCGCCGCTGCGCGCGTCCCTCTCCCCTTGCGCTCGCCTCCTCTCTCAGCCACCTGGCTCGGTGCGCTCGGCGCGGCGTGGGTCGGCTCGCGCGCGCTCTCTCGCTAGTCTCCTGGCTCGCTCTGCTCCAGTTTAGACCGTTCGCTGGCTGGGCGCCTCTCAAGGCGATGTCAGAATTACTACGCCGTGTACTCTCGGCGCAAGAAATGCATTCGCACTTCCTCACGATTCCCTTCGGGGAGGTGGGGGCAATTTTTTTATATGGCAGTGCGTGCGCTGCGTAGCTATGCGTATTCATTTCTATAGAATAGAGCGAGCACTCTACCGCGGAGTTTGCACATCTTTCTCATTTTAAAAGAAAAAGAAAAGCGGTATTTGGCTCTCCAAGAGCAAGCCTGGAAAGCGCCTAAAAGAAATGCACGCTTTATCCATGAAGTCCCAATCCCTCCGATGCTTTTCCAAGGAAGTGGAGGGTATACGGATGGGCTCAGCTGGAGCCCCCTCTTGCGGGAAGGAATGCGCCTCGTTAAAAAAAAAAAATTGGCCGCGTATCTGCTCCTTTCGTTGCAAATGTCGTCAAAAGACGATAGTCTTTGTAGACATTTGCCAAGGAAATGCCCCCCTTTGCTTTCCCGCTCACCTCTCATGCTGTTCCTGTACCGTCGCGCTCATCCCAAGGTAAACACACTAAAGGTTTGCGCAAGGCGATTTGAATTTACCGCGTTCCACTGCTACAGGCCCGGTTCCTCGATGCCAGCGCTACAGTACGGCGGAGACGCGCGTGAATGGAGGCGGCCGTCTACAAGGTTTATAGAACCGCGTGGCCGTGCTCCACGTGCGTTCCAAGCAGAACGTGGAACGTAGTTAGTGGAACCTTTCGTTGCTGTTGCCGCGTGATTTTTCATATGCCGCCAGAAGGCGGCGGTTTTCTGCAGTAGATGTAGAATATCATTTGCTATCGAAAAACCAAGCATCCATGAATTTTTTAATAAAGGAACACTGTAAATATTCTTTTGTACTAATTACCTGTCTTATGTTTGCGTAATGTCTTGTTCTTGTTCAACAAAGTTGACAAGTATGAACATATAAACCGGGCTTAGACGTTTACATTTGGCTGTGAGTATATAAGACTATTGCGCAGTAAGCATTTTACTTTGGCCAGGTGGCTGAATCGAGTTACAAAGGACAGACAGACAGACAGACAGACCAAAATTTCTGGGTTTAAGTAGACCAAGAAAGGCTATCGTCTTTAAAAAGTGAGCCTGCGCGGTATGTGCGCATGCTCCATAACGTCCTTCAGTTGAGCACAGGCCTCTCGCGCCCTCTGCTGCATTTCTCGATACGAGGCGGGCACGCGCAGCACAGCGCCGTGGAAGCGCACAAGGTGTGCTTTGTACTGCGCTCCCATCAAGCGGCCGTGGCACTTTTGTCGCCCACGCAGCAATTGCAGAAGAGATCCGCAGCACCGAGCGGCGGCCGGCCAGCCGCGCTCACGGCCTGCCTGATGGCGCGAGAACCCGCTCGTTCTTGAGGACGCGCCGGCTGCGGCAGGATGCAGGCGCGCATTCGTAATGGACGCCGAGGTCCTGTGCCGGAAGTGCCTTTTTTTCGTTTTTTTCTTTGTTTTCAGTTCGGGGGGCTGCAGCGTGCCTCGCCGATCGGTTGCCGCGTGACGAATTAGTAGCCCGCATTACTCTGTCCTCCCTTGAAAAGGGCATTCGTCTGGCATCGAGCAGGCAAACGGGGTGGGCAGCGCAATTAAGGCGTCAGAAAACCTTTTGTAGACGGCACTTATGGTCACTACATCCAACGAGTCTTAAGATCCAACGAGTCAGGAGATCTACTAGGTCACGTGATGCCCTAGTCAGGAGATCCAACGAGTCACGAGATCCACCCGAGTCACTAGATCCAACGCGTCAATAAATTCGTCGAGTCAGAACATCCATCCGAGTCACTATACCCAATGCGTCACTAGATCCAACGAGTCATTACATCCAACGGTTAGAACCGCGCGTGCTTGTCTTTCTTGGGGTTGGGTGCGCATTGTGCTTTTCGTTTTTTTTTTTTTTTAATTTTTGGCTTAATCGTGTGAGGGTGTTGCACAAGACAAATCTTTTTGGTTTTGTTCGTTTTTGTTTTATTTTTCTGGCAGTTTTCAGCCAGGCATGTAGACGGGCCTGTGGTGCTAGGCTGCAGAAGCAGCTACTCAGTGCCGCGGATCCTTGGGCGCTGTGTACGAGGATGATTGCTGCGCAGTGGCACGTGTTTATAGTGTACTGCGCCAGCTAGGAGTATACTGCCGCGATGCTGCAACATGCGGAGCGCCGTGGGAAACTACGTTCGCGTTGTTTTCAGCAGGCGACGTGTGCGCCTCGTGCCTTTCCAGTAAACAACGGGCGCCCGAGGCGTAGCTGCCTGCAGCGGAAAGAAACATTCCTGTCTACCTACCTGTCTGTCCCTCGCATCACACGAGAAAAAAAAAAGGGCAGTAAACTGGCGGAAGATTGAAGATAAAGTAGAGCAGACACATTGTTGAGACACCCCAATGGTGGTCTCAGGCGTGGCGGGCGTATTCGCCACGCCACACAAGGCACGCGCATCCGACGGGCTGGGAGTGCTGGCAAATAGTTGGCACGAAGCTGCTGCCACACTACCCGGAGCTGCAGTGGGAAATAGCCAGCGTCGGGTATGCGAGCAACGAAGAGCGCCTCCTGTTTCTCCGTGTTGCATCTTGTGATGCCGGGAAGATGCTGAGCACGAATACGCGGGTTCGATTCCCGGCCGCGGCGGCCGCTTTTCTGATGGAGGCTAAAAGCAATAACGCCCGTGTGTACGAGATTTCGGCGCACGTCAAAGATCCCCAGGTGGTGAAAATTAATCCGGAGCCCTCCACTTTGGCGTGCCTCATCGCCTGCGTTGCGTCGGTGCGTTAAACTCTACAATCAATCAAATCAAATCAACCGATGCCAGGAAGGACGCTTCGCTTGACCTCGTTCCTGCAGTCCTAGTCTCGGGCGTTTGCGCTTCAACATACGAAATACAAGTTTGGTATATCGAAAGATTTTCACGCCACAACGCACACTTCAAACTAGACAGTAAAGGAAATGTGACGACTCGCCAGCCGCTTTCTCCGTTATGACGTCGCAGTGGCTACGTTGTCTGCAGTGTGTTTGGCGGCCGCCGGAAGAAATGCCTCTGGTTCCGTGTGATCGTGCACCCCGTCATTCCTAACACTAATCGCTCCCTTTTTTCACAAAGACGTCACTACTGATGTTTTCTGGCTGGTAATTTAAAACTGCCAATATTTATGACCTTTTAATTGCGCATGTGTAAGAAAAACTTTATTCGTGGCAGGTATCAAGTAAGCGAATTACTAGTTGTTTCATATAAAACAAGGATATCGTCTTTATGGTATTTTTAGCAAATGCGAGCACACTTATTTTTATAAAGTCCAGGCACTATAACGTTTAAATTAATTCGAATATACAATAACTATACATACATTGAAGTATGCCTTAAAAATTTTTGAAACGTTTTTTTTTTTTCTGTGAAAACAAAGTTGAGATTGGCTATAAAACGAACCCGGGGGCGGACATTTTGACTGCAGCTAATCGGACGTGCAACGGAGGGAAAATGATGTTTCTTGACTGGACTGCAAGCAGTGTTTTGAACTCTATAAAACCTCGTTTCAAGTAAAAAGGAAAGGAGGAGACGCATTGAGCGTTCTCAAATCCCAGGTGTCCCGGCTTCAAGGCGCCAAAAGATAAAGGAGTTCGTCTTCGATCCCCCTGTTGGCAACAGCCAACTGCTACTCCACCAGCGAGGCGAACGGGAAAGTAAAGGAAAAACGTAACTGGTGAGCCTCGCTGGTTAGCCTCGCAAACGTGGGCTGCAAACTCGAAGCCTAAATGAATGAACGAATAAAATCTTAATTGATAACAACAGGCGCTGCTGTTAGGGCACCCGCCCGGTAAATAAAGTCAAATCCACAGCTTCAGACTACGGCTGCTAACGTTTTTGGAGAATTCGTTTGACTTCATGCCTGTTCCTGCGATTACGTTTTATTCACACCTGTCGTAATTTTTGCAAGGTTTTTCTGTCGTAACCGTGCACGTCGATAAACGTTCGTTACTTTCGCTGGTGTACTTTGGGAGCGCTCGAGCTCCGTCCTGGAGCTGAAGGCGCTACGAGTGTACCGCGCCGCCAGCAGCGGCACTCAAGGGACGACGAGGCCATGCTGTGGCATAAACCGCTTGCTGCGTCCAAACAAACACCGTCACTTATCGGAAGTGTATGCGGGATGTTGCGTTCAAACTGGGCCACTGCACGCTGCAAGGAGTGCGGGGAAGCGAAGGCAACCACAGCGTTGGGGCTTCGAAGCGAGCCTGCCAGCGCGAATCGTGTAAACCGTGCCCGGACGACTTCCTGCGTTCCGATGTGCGCGGCGCCCCTTCTCTACGCTTCGCTATTAACTATCGGGTGGCTAGGGGGCGCCGCTGACCGACGGACCGCGGAAGTGGACGCATGTCTACTGTGGTCGAAAGACAGCCATGTGCGGTGAAGACATCTTAACGCAAGCTGCTTTCTTGGAAGGACGAAGGTGGGGTGATGGCCGCTCGTGTCGATGTCGTGGGCGGGTCCAAGGGTTTTCCAAAATTTCGGTTTTGGGGGGGGCGGAAGGGGTGTTTTAGGCGGTTGTTGAGGTGTTGTTAAGGGGTGTGTCCCTGGGTGCAGGTGCTCGTGATTGTGGAACCTTTTTTTTTTTTTTTTTTTGCGGGGTGTGTGTGGGGGGAGAGGGGGGGGGTGTATAAATCCGTGGGCGGATCACTGGCACCAGCCTGTATGAATTGGCTGATGCGGTGAGAACAAATGAAAATTGTCTTTGGACGTGGGGCAATCTCTGTGGGGGTCTTGCAGCAAAACAAGTGCCGCTCAGTCTATTCCTGTCGTGGGCTGCCAAAATCGGAACAAGTATAACGAACTCGGCCGTAGGTTCACATTTTATCGTCGCCACGTTGGGAGTTCGTTGACATGACGTTGGCCAGCCTAGCCAAACACGTGCTTGAGCTTTAGGTTCATCGTCTGAAGAACGAGCGGAACATACGGCCACAGTATTACGAAGTTGGAACGCTCTGCTAGCGTTTAGAAATCACCAGCGTCAGCGTTCTCACTGCCCATTCTTTGTCTGCACCCGCCGCGGTGGCTTGGAGGTTAATGCGAATTGTGAACCCCGATTCCGGCCGCGCCGGCCGTTTTACTGATGGGGCGAAAAACGAAAACGCCCCTGTGTCGAGATTTTGGCGCGCGTTAATGATGCCATAGTGCATGAATTAATCCCAAGGCCTCCACTGCGGCGCGCAAAATGCCTTCTAAAGCGAAGCTATCTTGCCTCACTGATGGCGACCGTCCACACCAAAACGCACTGCAGAAAAGCCAACTTACACAATGGATTTCCACAAAGGTAAATCAAGCGCGTCGAGAAAAAAAAAAAAAACCATTCCCGTTGTGGGAATCTCCCTTGGGTCCCTCGCGGTCGCAATCGGATAGACGTCGTTGATGCGGTCGTTCCGACGCGGTCGGATAGGTTTGGATTTTGGATTTTGACTGACTGAGAGAGAGAGAGAGAGAGAGAGAGAGAGAGAGAGAGAGAGAGAGAGAGAGAGAGAGAGAGAGAGAGAGAGAGAGAGAGAGAGAGAGAGAGAGAGAGAGAGAGGAGAGAGAGAGAGAGAGAGAGAGAGAGAGAGTCTTGCAGCAAATTCCTGTCGGTTTTGGCTAGGCTGGTCAACTTCATGTCAACGAACTCCCAACGTGGCGACGATAAAATGTGAACCTAGAGAGAGAGAGAGAGAGAGAGAGAGAGAGAGAGAGAGAGAGAGAGAGAGAGAGAGAGAGAGATTTATTCTGCAGCTCAAGTCCGCGCCGCGGAGTTATGAGTCCTCGAAGGAAGGGGGTGTCCCACGGTCCTCATGTTGCACGGGAGGCAGCTTCGCATGTTAACCATCATTCCATTCTCTTAAAAGGGGGCTTTAATTGATCCTTCGGAAGACTTTTGCCTTTTGGAGAAAAGGATAGTCCTGAAATGTATCCTTTTATGTCCAGCTACTTTAGCAACGCCGTAAGATTTTTTAGGAAGCGCATACTCCTTCATGCAGCTCCTTCTGTAGTAGATACATTGGTTTGAGCCGAACAGTATTGTAGTGAGTAATGAAATGCACAATTTTCCGAATAAAGCTATTTTTGATGAAGTCGTCTATTTAAGGATGGAGGACAAGTTTTAAGCTGGAGCCATGGCGGCTCGAGAGCATGAGCTGTAGGGGCACATTTCTCAAGCCCACGGCGATTATTCGGAGTTCTTCACTAGTGGGTTGTTCGTTTTCGGGTATAACCCGACTTTACCCGATTCTTGCACCCCGAACATGTTTCGGGAGAATCTTGTTAAACCCGATTTCTCCCCGAATGGTCTTTTTCAAAGTAGTGATGTGCACAATCGTGCTCTAACGGTCCGCCGTTCCCAACCAGTACTTGGTGGAAGCATGCCCCTCAAGCGCAGCTTCCGAACTCATTGAGTATTGGCACGAGTCTACCGCTTGCTACCTCAGCGTGGCAAATGCTGCACTGACAATGTTGTGCCTAGCTAATGGAAGCTCTGTTGCCGAGAGAACTCCCTCCCAGTTGAGATGCGTTCAGCGATCAGACGGGTCTCGAATGAAGGCCGACATGTTCTGCAAGCAGATGATAATGTATGTAAACAAGGATAAGGGAAAAATCGATTACCAGCTTTTCGTGAATAAAATGTTTCACTTGTTAGAAGTTATCTGTGATCTTTACTGTCATCATTAATGATTCATTTCCAAACAAGTGCCGAATTTCAGAGAGCATTTAGTAGAAAACATCCCCCTGATTACCACCTTGAAATAAACACGAATTTTAGCGCGAGAGTTAAGAAGCTCGTGATACCGTGTAAACAAAACCGAGTGTTTGACTTAGTACATCTGTAGATTCAACCCGAAAAAACCCGAATTTCGGAATTGTTTTACAAAAAAAAAAAAAAAGATTTCTCCTCGATTATCAGTTCGAAAAATAGCACCCCATTTGTACCCCTGTATTTTACAAAACATATAAAACCTGAAAACGAACAAACCTATTTCTAAGGTATCACGTTGTCAGCTTACAATGTTCAAGCGTGCCGGGTTGTGGTCGGAACGGCATAGCTGAGTGCAGTCTGAAGTCAAACTGTCGCGCAAAACAAGGCGGCAACGTTAGCACTACGGCGCATTCAACACAGTTACGCGACAGAATTACCCTACCAGATTGCGAAGTCTAGCATGGTTATGCCGTATTCCTCTCCGCTGATTTCCAGCCATTTTTTTGCGGGAAAAGTGCATTGAAAGCTTCCGTTACCCTCGCACCATACTCTGCGCCGATTAGCTGACGTCTCCTTGTGATGACACGCATGGCCATTTCGCAGGGCTAATTTTGAGAGATTTTCTCGTGTTTAAGGTTTACAACCTGCTCGCGCGAGCAAAGAAAAGGTCGATGCTTACCATATTGAACCTGTGAAGATCAAAATTTCCAGGCAAGTTAACTATGGTTCTGGACATGGGCTAAATAGTCAAATGACGGATTTCACGGGAAAATTTGCACAATGCGGTTTCAATGCATGATATGCATACATTTTCCTTACTCCATGCGTACATTCGTCGTAAGCACTATCGCATTTTCTAAAAGCATAGAAGCTACTTTTTATTCGCCGGGACAGAGATGCTGACGCAGAGTGCATGCCTTATTGGATAGGCCGGTAATATTTAGAGCGTTAAAAAGGCTGTACTCTTACAACGTTCTTCCGAATTCGCATTCGTAGGCGTGCTTGGGTAAGTGTAGCGGGGCGAGAAGTATATATACAAAGAGGGGATGTAGTTTGCACGCACTGCAAGGAGGCGTAACATGTAAGCGCCTTTCTGCGCGGCAAACGTAGTTCACAGTTCCGGCAGATTTGGTGTTTTGGTTGGAGCATGGGACGCGAGAGCAACGACCGTGTACGAGGGCGATACTTGAGGACGCGCGGCTTTTAGCGCCATGTAGCGCGGCGATTCATTTCAGTCGCTGCACCCGCGTCCCGCGCGAACACTTTACTGCCCCGATTACAGTGCAGGCAGAGCCAGTGAATGCGCGGGTGGGGGACGTCCTCTTTCCCTTCCAAACTTCTGCGTTCCTGCGGGGACGAGGTTAAGGATGGGGCCACTGAATCTGCTCCATGTCTGCTCGTCGTCAAATTGCGGCTACCTTTATAATTATTTTGCCCTCACAAACAGTCACCAAACTTACGCGGCTTCGATGACCTTCTAACCACGAACGTCGGTCACTTTGCAATATTCCTGGAGAAAAACAAGAATTAACGCAAGAATTGGAAGGTTATGTAAAGTACGCCGTTTTTCACTTTAACGGGAAACGTTTGTGCTATGTGTTAGTGCCACTAGCGAGTGACTAGTTTTTGCGCCAGCCCGGCCAAGTTTTACGAGGGGTTTCTTCAAAGCCGATTTGACCTTCGGCTACCCACTCACGGTGCGACTGGTCACTTGCCTCCGCAGAGGTAGAGGGAATGGGAAGGAGAGTGCGATAGAGGAGCAATTGATTTGCAACTTGTCACGTGACACTGCAGGAGGCTAGTCGAAGGGGTACGGTAGTGGACAGGGAGGGCAGCTGATTGTTGATCTAAAGCTATGCGAGAGCTTTTCACCTTAACATCTCCATCGCTGTACTGACAATTTTTACTTTTACTTTTTTTTCGGCTCGTCAAGGTCTCTCCCCTCCCTTTCTTTTCACGGTCCCCCTCCCCCTCAAAATGAAATGTGCGTACGCTGCTTGTTCAGAGCTGCTAGGACTTATGTTCTTCGCCCCTTCAATCAGTGTCGCACTGGAAAGGACTAAATTTTTCAAACGTTTTGCCGCCCTTGCACGAGTGGTGTAAGGATGGCTTGTGCAAAGAGTACCGGGAGACAGGTCTTTCGCTGTTTTTTGATATTATATTGCCGGCATGTATCGATAAAGCTTCTGATTTGCGCTGACAACTCTGTTGGAGCTTCAGTCGCATCGACATGCAGTACACAGATCCCTGGCTGTACAAAAGTTTTTTTTTTTTTTTTTTTTTGCGTGGTTGTTGGTGTTGCAGTGCTTGCGAGCCTACATTAGTTACAGTTTGCACGCGACGCAGCTTCTTAACGCACCCAAAACAAGAACAAGTCGCTCGTCGTGGCATATGCTGCGCACGGAACTCCTACAACGGAGACCGCTTTCAGTACTCAAGTTGCTTTCTGGTCGGTGCTGCGTCGTTCAGGGAGGGACGATGCGACCAACTCTCAAATCGAACAGGTGGCTTAGCTGGACGTTGTGCTATCGTCCTCTGTCGATGAGTCAACGGATGATGAGTCGTCTGTCTCGGTCTCTTCTTCCTCCTTCTTCTTCTTTTTCTTCTTCTTCTTCTTCTTGACAAGACCGAGGCGCTCGCGCTCTTCGCGCCGCTTGACCTTTTTATCGTCGAAGCCGTGGTAGACGTAGCCCTCCATCACCAGGAAGTGATTGGCCATGCCGAGGCAGAGGGGGCCGAACGTGAGGATCAGTATGAAGGCCAGGATGTGCGCCAGGTAGTAGCCCTCCATGCCGGCCACGAAGTTGTCGCAGAAGAGCAGCAGCGCCGCGTTGAGCGCCGTGTAGGCCCCCTCGCAGCCGCCGCCGCCCTGCTCGGCCAGCTCGGCGCTGGCCCACCGCAGCCGCTTCTCGGCGTCGCCCATGTACTCGCTGTAGTAGCGGCCCACGAACCTGGCCAGGGGCTCGCTCAGGTTGCCCTGTAGCAGGGGACGCCACTTGCGCGACAGCTGGTCCACGACGCCCGCGAGCTTCGCCGGCCGCTGCTGGCTCAGCTGGTCCAGGGCGTCCACGAGCGCCCGCACCGCGGCGCCCGATTCGCGCACGGCGCTCGCGTTCCCCAGCACGCCCGCGCTGAGCCGAAACGTGGGGGCCTTGCCGCCCCCTTCGGGCTTGGGCGCCGCCTCGCTCGCCGACGCGTTTGAAGACGCCCCGCCGCCGCCGGCACTGGCCCAATCTGGTGCCTGCAGCTGCGAGATGGAGCCGCCCTGCTGGCACTTGGTGATAATCTCGCTGGGGATGAAGCCAGCCCAGGGGCCGCGCTGGTCCATGGGCCACAGCGCGTACGCCATCTGGTCGAGCGGCTTGAAGTTCTTCGTGTGGAAGGGCTCGCAGACGTACACCTCTGCAGCGGCGGCCACCACGTACAGTTGCGTGGCGATGTAGCAGGAGACGACGAGGGCGATCAGTCCGGCGGCGGAGCTGTACACCAGCATGAGGCCGCCAATGTTCGACTGGGGAGAGCGCACGGTGGGCCTTAGGTCATGGTCTTGCGCCGCGATGCCCATGCCGGCGATGGCCACGATGGGCGCCACCAACACGATCACCACCACCACCAGCATGGGAAAACCTGTGAGGAAGCTCATCCGTCCGACCACGCCGCCGTCGTTCTCGTACGCGGCCAGCTTGCTGATGGCCGCTTCCACGCCGCCGCCTGCCTGGGCCATCATTCGCACCCGCTCCTCAGCGCGCTGCAGGGCGCTCCGCACGCGTCGCAGGAGCTGCTTGCGCTGCGCCACGGTCGCGTCCTCAACGGCGCCTGCCACCTCGCCGAAGGCCGCGTGGCGCGAACGCTCCAGCCGGCTGCAGCGCCGCCCCACGGCCTTCAGCAACGCGGCCAGTCTCCCCGACAGGGAGGAAGACAGTGAGCGCGCGTCGTGGCTGCACTCGGCCAGCACGCTGCGCGACGGCAGTCCCGAGTCCATGGCCACGCGCCGCTTCAGGAACTCGCCGAAGTCGTCCCGGAACCGCGTGTTCAGCGTGTCCACGATGCGGCGCAGCCTCGCTGGCGGAGCCGGCTCCTTCTTGCTTTTGTCCTCCTCACCCCCGCCGGCGGCAGAGAGGCCCTTGAGCAGGCCGACGGCGGCGTCGTAGTTGCTGTAGGCGTCGCTCACTGCCGAGCCCATGTCGTACTTGTTGAGGAAGAGCGCCACGGCTGTTATCATGAGCGCCACTCCGGTGAGCACAACGGCCATACAGTAGTATTGGTAGTAGTCGTCGTACTCCGGGGAAATCACCTGCGTCCGCTCGCCGCCGCACTTCTTGGCCCAGCGCGCGCCCACGACGCCGCCCCCTCCGACCGCGACGAGCAGGAGGAAGCCCCAAGTGATCCACGAGAATATGCCCATCATTCCGTGCTGGCCGGACAGCGCGCTTCCGATGCCGCCAATGCCGGGGGAGTCGAGCGCGTCCTTGGCGAACTTGCCGCCGTCGTTGGCTTCCCTGCCGAATATCGTGAGGACCGAGCGACCGATGTCGCTCCATATGGGGATTGTGACGCCCGTCGGGTTGAGCGGAAAGCTGCCGCCGCCGCCGCCGCCATCGCCACCGGCCGGTGCCGCTGTGGAGCCTTCCCCCTCGGGCTTCTTATCCGGCTTGTCCTGCGCGAACACCAGCAGAGACAGCAACAACGCGGCCAGCGCAGGCCGCCGCATTACGCTTCCGCGGGGCCACCTCGGTGCAGCATCCTGCAGGCAGGGCCCGAATGAACTGGCGCGCGTGGCTCGCGATGACCATGGGTTCGGCCTGCGGCGATGGCTCCCCCCGGCCAGCACTGATGCGCGCGGCTCGTCGGCGATGGCCTGCGGCGATGGCTGCGGCGATGGCTCGTCAGTTCACGCTGGCGCCGCATTTCAGCGATCCTCGCCGCCCTGAGCCGGGCACTATACGAGAACGGCGAAGCATTCTCGGCACTGATCACGGTGTGGGCATTCGGCCAGGCAGCGGTATCTGTGGGCATGTTGCGCTGCCGTTTGCCGCCCAGCAGCGCCACTTTGCGAGCCACCTCCTCTGGCCCCGACGGCTACCGGAAGGCCCCTCGCTGGACGGGCGCGCCGACATCAGCCCTTGCTCTGCTGCTCCGAGAAAAGCCCCTTTCTCTCTCTCCTTACCACTGCAACATCCCAGATCACTGTCACACCACACCATCTGCGACATCATTTATGCCACGAAAAGCGGCGGGTAATTTAGCCGAGGTACATGATCTGAGAGTGATCCCTCTTCAAGACGACCTTAAAATGGACTGAAAGCCCCCTTCTCTTCTTCCCCGCTGGTCTTCCTTTCCATTAAAACCCGCAACAACAACAGTCACGATGGTGTCACGTGTTCGTCCGTGCCTCTCTTCGGAAAAAAATTCCCCGCATTTCCCCGAGGGGAAGAATGTGAAAGTGCGAATGCACGAGTTGAATTTGCGCGGTTCGGTAATGTTCGCGAAAGAGAGATCACACACACACACACACAACTACAAAGAAAGAAAGATGCATTTATTCACAGACACCTATTTGTGTTGTCGTTGTACTTGATTGCTAGAGCGGATCTCAGCTTTGAAATTTCGTGTCAGTACTCCTTTAAGCGGGTGCATTAGCCCTTCTCACGCCCGATTCTTGGCCAATCCCCCACGTGGGTATGTGCCATGTCAGCGGCCAGCCAGGCAGCGCGCGCCCATCTCCCCCCGTTGCCAAGGAAGACGAGGAGATTCCTGGCCAATCCCCCACGTGGGTATGTGCCATGTCAGCGGCCAGGCTGCGCGCGCCCATCTCTACGTGCGCGGACATCGCCGGTGGACGCAGGTTCAGGGTCGCTTAAGAAGTGCATTGCACTTAAAATGCAATGTACGTAATTGTCGGCGCTCTGCTTGGTATATCTCATCACGACTCCTGTCGCTGGCGCTCACAAGAAGACGTAACGTCGTGATAACAGAAGCCACGGCAACGTAGCAGCTTTTTGTTTTTTTTTTTCTTTTTTGGTAAGGCAAGGAGAAACCGACGCCCCCTTTTCGGCTTTTCGCCTCGTCTGCACGGTGACGCGACACTGCAGTCTGTAGTCGTCCCCGTTGATCTGAAAACGCACACTTATGGGCATCGTGGCGGAACGGTCACGCCGATGCGACGCCGCGAGTGCTTGTTAATGTTTGTCGAAGCGCCGAAGGTCTATACTGCGCTGAGAATACCGTTATGGATACATCAAGCCACCGATTTTCGCAACAGCACTGACGCGCGCTAATCCTGAACATCCTAGACGAAAACGCCCGTGCGCCGAGGTTAGCTTCGTCGTGAAAAACTCCAGTGTTATGATCTTTTATGTACTTTGTAGGCAATAATGCTTATAAAGTTTGAAGTCTGTACGTACTGCAGCTGCCGACACGTCAGCCTTTCAAAAGGACTCCGGATCGTTTTGGGGAGGAGGGCAAGTGCTGTCATCTTTGTATGTTGTGTTTATTGTTATTTTTTTCGCTATATTTGTCAATTTTTATTCACTTACATTACAATTTATTATTTTAATAATCAGTATAACTTTAATGACATCAAGTATTAATGTTCTAATTGATTTTATCTGTAATAAATTTTACATATTTGCATCCTCCCTTATTATGCATATATATATAGGCATACATTAAAAATTGGTTGGAAGTTTCAGAAGTACTGAAAGCCTGCGCAGACCGCGCAAATGGCAAAACGGGTTCGAAAGCTGCGAAAAATCATTTTTCAACGTTTATGCGTTCGCTCCTGCAATGAAGCAAATGTGAACTGACACAAGCACACAAATATGATACAAGTAGACAGGAAAGTAGGCGCTAGGTACAAAGATATTATTGCAGATTGACGAGCTTCATGGCTGGCATGACAAGAGGGCGTTGGGCAGTTGAAGCTGTCATGTCGTTCTAGACACGAACTCTTTCATAGCGGCATCCAAGTGCTGTTCCGCAGATCTCGTATTGTGCACGCGCATGAGGAGAAGGCGTGTCGTCCGCCTTCTCTGCGTCATTCCATTTGCGCAAAAATGTTTTTACTCGCCTCAGAGCACTGAAAGATCGCTCTCCTAAAGCAGGCACAAAAAACACGAGTTGCAGGTACCGAGCAACCCGGTCTATACCTAATTGTTTACGCATATCTGCACACTTCCCCTGTAGAATCTGTAAAATTAGTTCACTTGCGGCCGGACCGTCGTCACGCAGGAGCGTTGAGAGAAGCGCGATTTGCGCTCAAAGCCTGCTGATACCAAAATATCCAGCGTGTGCTCATAAAGGCTCATTGAGGTCGTTTGCCGCAAAGTTTCTACCATCAGCAACGTCAGTCAAAATTCACTCTAGGCTCATCAGCTGTTTCATGCCAGGCTGTTCAAATCGCCGTCGGATCTCGCTGGTAATGCGATCGATAGCGGCAGAAAACTGTTTTCTCTGTGACGACTTGCCGTCATGCGCCGCAGGCTCCTCAGGCTTGCCTGGGTACATAGGACGATTAGTGGCCACTTAGAGGTGTCCACTGTCGGGATTGCCGCGGCTGCGCCCTACCTAATCTGTCAAAAAAACTCAGGTCATTGCAAAACACAAAGATAAAATAACTAGAGAAATTATTGAAGCCGCAGAAATAGAGCGCAAAAAAAAAAGTGTGAGCGCACCCTCGTTGTCCCTCTCGCAAAAAGAGATTAATTTTCTGTCCCACAGTTAGTTCAGCACGTGTTTGTGGCACATGGCGTGACCGGTTGGGTTATCTCCAGCTTTCGTGTTTTTTCTGCTTTTCCTGTATTTTTCGACTGTCAGCATGTATATGTGACATGCCCCAAAATAAAGTCAGCTGTAAGTCAGCGCTCGTGGATGTCACTTTCTTCTTCTTGTGTTTCGTCTGTGTTGCGCTGTTCCCCCCTTTTTAATCATGCACCACCTCGCCCAAGCCTTAACCCTTGCAAGTTGTACTGAGTCACCCCTTTCTCCCGTCTATTCCACGTCCTTGCACCCAATTAGGTTTCGAACGTCTTTAATATATATATATATATATATATATATATATATATATATATATATATATATATATATATATATATATATATATATATATATATATATACTTTCTCATATCTTTTTATGGCTGTCTTGCTGGTTCCACTGAGAGCTTCGAACTTGTACCAGCCTTGCACCAGTTCCCTCCTTGTACCAGTTGTCGCCTTGCAGTTACCATCCACAGTAGTAAAGATTTCGTTCGATAATATTGCCCCGAAAAAGGCTGATCTCCCGGCTAACATAACAACATTCTCCTGGCTCACCAGTCCGAATACCCATAGCAACTGACGCTTCGCAAAAAGATAAGAAGGTTGGGGTGGGTATTTTCTCTCCGGCACTGAATTGGTCTTTTTCATTGCGATTATCAGATTTCATCCCCATGTTTTATGGAGAATTTCTGGCCGTCCTTGCAATCCTGCAACTTGATTCGGCGCATTCTTCCGTGACGTTTCTCACCGACTCCCTGTCCGTTTTCATGGCTCTCTCCTCAGAAACTTTACATCCTATTCTCAAAACTTTTTATTCCTACGTCCCCATTCACGTGCGGGAGATTCGGCTCATTTGGCTGCCCGGCCACTGTGGATTAACCTCAATGAAACCGCTAGTTTGTTAGCTAAAACAGCTTTGGCTCTACCGACTGTAGAGGTGCTTCCCCCGTTTGTTTGCGTGTTGCTGGAACGTTATTGCCAATACCTGTTGACTCAAGATGCCTCTGATCACGGGCTGTACACTTCTCCTGAACATGGGCATCTCAGGTTCCGCTGGAAAAGCAGTCTCTGCTAAACTCGCTTGTGCGAAGTTTCGTTGACTTCTTTTCGCTGTGCTGTGCCTCCACTTAATCGGCACCTATGTCGGGAAGATCTGACAACCTCCCCCTTGCATGTGCCGCTTTTGCCACGAAACTGAATCCGAAGAACATTTCTTCCTTTTTTGCCGCCGATTTTCTAATCATCTTGGACTAATCAGACATCTTGGACCGCCATTGACTGTACCGGTGATTTTATTGTTAGGGTGCACTAAGGTGGGCTAATGCCATATGGACGTGTGCAACGCCATCCACTTCTTCATTTCGAAGACAGGTCTTCCGTGCTAAAAATATTCCGATTAGGCTGACGTTTACCTAGTTTTCCTACTTTTCCGTTTTTACTTGTTTTTTTCTCTCTCTCTCTTGAACTTAGACTAACTTCTTTGTTCTGCTCCACTATTTATGATTGGTTACAATGTAAAAAAAAACTCTTCTTGGCCAATCCCCCTAAGTGGGTATGCGCCATTTTTGGGCCACCACCACCATTGCGCCTGGGTTAGAGACGCCATGCGCAGAGGTGGGGATTGCATGCCGATTTCAAGTATTTGTTTCTGTACACACTGGAGCGCGCAAACTAGAATAGCGTCCAATATTTCCGGACTCCCCGATTCGTAAAGAGTATGTACGTAATCAGGAATCGCCGTTTGAACTGCAGTTTGTCTTGCGAGTCTCAGATACCTGTATTCCAAGACGCCCGAAATCTCTCAAAGCGCGCCCTTTTGAACTGCATCCATCGCAACAAACGACTCCCTAGAGTCTATAAGGAATCTTTGGAGTGTGTACTAGTCGGTAGTGTTTGACGCAAGTGCAAGTTGCATCATTTTGCGTGGTGTGCAGCACCCTTACGCGTCTCCCACACCGCGCCTCTCTTAAGACAATGGCTAGGTATCACGTCCCATCAATCAAACGTGAAATTGCCCCCAGTGACGTTTTCCGCCTGTGGTGGGCACGTGCGTGAAGATGACGTCTGAAAAAAAAAAAAAGGCTTAACTCAGCGCCCGAGCTCGCAACTCCGTAAGGAGCTATAGAGTTCACGTGGGCCATGCACTAATGAAAGTGCGACGTGTAACGTCTCCCCTGTGGAGCGCCGCACGAGAGGCGGTTCTTGTACAAATGGCGCGGCACATGCACGGATACTGGAGCGGTATACCATCTAGATGGTCACCGCCACATGTACGCACAGCGCGTGAAATAAGTTACACAATCGCCATGGCAACTAGCTGCGACAACGGTGAGGATGCCATGCTTCGCTTCAGTGTTGCGGAATGGGCATCCCCATTCCATTCCAATTCCATTCCGAGGAATTGTCGTGATTCCATTCCTTTCAATTCCTCGGAATGACAGAAGTTAGCCAATTCCCACTCCTGGAATGGATGGGAAGTTCAAATCCATTCCTTCAATTCCTCATCGTAAAAACTCTCAGGTGCTCCATCGAGTTACCAAGGAACGTAAGATGAATCTGACGTTATCATACGGGCTGAAAACTGCCGAAGTATGTAAAATGTGTCACGTGTCACCTAAGTTTGGAGGTGGTAGCAGGTTGGTTACATATCTCGTGCAGAACAACTACCCAATGCAAAAAATTACCGTTTCTTCCTAACGAAAGTAGAGATGAGCGCAAAGGCTAGAAGTGCGTCCCACTTTCGCTGAAAGTGCGTCTAACCAATCGTCAAACCTTCAAACACCCAAACCGCAACCGAAGAACGAACCCATGCGACGATTTTTCGTGCACTAAGCAAGCACAACTACGAACGACTTAAATGTACACCATTTCGTGGTTTATGAGATAAGGAGAGAGAGAGAGAGATACTTAATTTGCGGTCCCCGGTTTCACGCACGCGCCGTGTGTGAGACAGAGCTTTTCGGTCGAGCAACTGGTCTAAGGGGTAATGTATTAGTTTTTTGACAGAGTGCGATAGGCCCCACTAAAAAAGCTGTCGATTTAAAAAGGGGCAGCGTCACATGGCCCCCTTTTTGCATAGTAAATGGCGGGATCCCACTACCTATTATAGTGTTTGCAAGTTAGCATATTTTAACGGTTTGTTCTTGCGCGACGTGAGATGAAGCTTTTTCCGTTTCGTTGCACAGTCTGTGGTTTGCTATCTGGTTATCTCCTTTGCGTACCGTCATACCAGTGAAATTAGTATGCTGTGTATAACTCACTGGCATGTCGCGCGGAGCTTGTTCGCATGTACACACATTCGAAATGCTTACTTGAAACATTTCAAGTGAATTTACAGCATTGAGCAATAATGCTACTGTACCAACGAGAGAGACGGGAGGGCAGCCGCACGGAACACCGTTAACAGTTTTTGCATTCACCGTAAGAAAGCCGCCACTGCTTCCTCGTTGACCTCCATTTCGCTTGCTTGCTCGCTGCAATAGATCCTTAGCCCAATTCGTTCAATACAGGGCATTATTTACGATACCCTCGTTTAAAGTGAGAGAACCATACTGTGACGGGAGCCCTGTCAGAATAAAAAGAGGTGTGGCCAGAGTTGGTTTCAATGAACGCGCAACCAATATGCACGAGGACCTGATCAAAAGTTTGAAATGAGACCTTCCTACCTGTAGAGTGGTGATGCTCCAACTACCTGTAGAGTGGTGATGCTCCAACTTTCAAGCCAACAAATAAGGCTTCAGTAATTAAGTACGTACCCAGGCGCAAAGGCCATGTGAACAAAAGCACAGAAACGAAACTACGAAAAAGTTTGGCACAACTGGAGGAGAGGGCCGCACATTTAGATTGAATCAAAGCATGGTGTCGCACTACTGAGAGCGGTCAAAGCACTCGCGAAAAGGGGCACCATTGCGCTTTTCGGCAGCTGTCTGTTCTGCATTGTCTTATACAATATCTGGTGTCATCGTATATCCCAGCTGTCCACTACCGTAGCCGCTGTAGCAGAGCCTGGAGGTAGAACGCTCAGTAACATATCCAAAGCTGACTTCTTACGCTTACGGCACTTGCCGGGCGCGCAAATGCCTTACTCAAAATTTTGTTTTTTCTGCCTTGGTTTTGATTTGCTGGAGCCCATGGGCCCTGCTACAACACACAGACAGACGGTAGACAGGTTGGCGCCGTATTCCCGTGAGATGGCTACCAGGTCGGCTTACAAGCTACATTGCTCGCCGGGTACGGAGGGTTGGAGGAGAACGCCAAGCAGACTCGTTGTTTTATGTTTCATGCGCGGACGGTTTATATTGTTAGCTCCAAGATTTCGCAGCATCAGCTTGCGATGAGAGACACCGCGGCTTCGGATGCGTGCCGCTCGTATGCCACCCCTGCTTCCCCGCCTGCTGGCCTGGCCACACGGCGCCCGTCACCGCGAGTGACGCCGGTCTGCCATCGGCGCTACGGACCGATGCCCCAAAAAGCCTGCCGAAGCACGAAAAGCCTACCTAATGGTGCCAACCGGCCAGACGTTATTGCGGCGCCAAAAGTTCACTTTTACACGTTCTTCGGATGGTTGCGTTGATTCAGTTACTCGAGGTGCCGGGTATGCGTTCTCGTTTTCGGCGCCGGTACTCCCTTTCAGACATACCGACGCACTCGTCGCCACTGTCTAACTATCCGGAAGGCGCCAGCAATGGTGACGCCGTCGTCTAAAAATCCCCATTCCATTCCCATTCCATTCCCATTTCATTTCGGCATCTCTAAAAGGTGGAATGAATCCGGAGTGATTCCGATTCCGCAGTGGTAACTCCGCAACACTGCTTCGCTTACATGCACAGGCGCTCAACCGGTATCTCGAGTCTGGATGTCGGCCCTAAAACTCTTGTAGGCATTTCACATCGCCGCGGCTGCGGTAAACAGAGCATTCTTTCCTTCGTAATTTGCTGGGGCGGGACGTCACGCATTCACGCCCACACTTCTTGACAATGAGTGCGCGCTAATTCGGACTGTATAGTACGTTGGCATACGCCGAGGACACCAATACCAACCCGACCACCTTGCACTTTTTGTTTACCACTTCGTGCGCGGTTATTCTGATAGGAGTTGAGAATGGCTGTGAGAAGTTCCGCAAACAACCATTCCTAAGGTGCGAGGTGCGTACTCTTTGAGACTGCCAAGTACTATTTGCGTTGCCAGAATGCACACGTGCGAGGATGGATGCCTGGCGTTCACGTAAGAGTTTTTCCGTGTTCCGCCGCAGGAGTACGACCTTGAGCAGAAGATCGACCTGGAGATCAAGATGCGCGAGGGCACGACCAAGCTGCTCGCCGTGTGCCAGCACCGGCCTCAGAGCCTCGAGGCGGCCAAGTCACTGCTCACCTCCAACGAGCGCATGGCCGCCTACGTGGCCGAGCTGCAGCGACGCAAGACCACCGCCGATCGACCCAGGCAGTCGCAGTGAGTGCATCGGCTAACAACACGTTGCCTGCAGCGCAGCGCTTCGGTGACCCTTTGAATACAGCTTCTGACAGCTTCTGAATACAGCTTCGTCCGCTGGGGAAGGGAGTCAGGCATGAATTAAGTTAGTTGCAAGAACCATAACACACACTCAGCGAATAGAATAGCGGCATGCTTTTTTTTTTTTTTCGCTGCATTCACATGCTTGCATTTTCGCGCAGCCTCGGCGGGTTCCCCCTGGACGTGTCTCATTCTCGTGTGGCTGTATCAGGTAAGCGGTTGCATTTCTCTATTTATCGGATGCCTGCAATTTGCCTTCCACAGCCGAGTGATCCTCCCTCCGTTGATCCCCCTCGCGTGTTTTGAATGAATAACAGTTAACATGTCCATACCTCAGCTGAAGGGAGCGTACTTGGTGCACCGTACAGAGGACCGCACATGCGTTTCGATCACCGTACGGAAGAAAGCTAGTGTGCTTTCTCTGCTCTGCGTAGCTGTTTCTGTTCAAGCAATGTGCGGAAAAGTATTTCGAATATGTAGGCTGCACGTGAAACAAAATGTGGGGAGCGTGAGAAGGGAAAAATCCCGACGTAGAAGTTGATAGGCGTGCAGTGTTTTGTGAACCTTCTATTAGCTTCCCATTTTCCTCGAAAGCTGTTCCGCTTTAACGGAGCAGGTTTAGAGTGTGCGAGCGGGGGAATGATTGAGAGAGGACTTAATGGTGCATGCAGCGCTCTGAGCAGTGTAGTTGTGGTTTACACAGCTCCTGAAAAATAGAGCGCATTGAACTAGTCTCTTTGAGAACTGTTTTATTAAGCAGCTGGTCATTTTCAGATTATGAAACCTTTCAGCGCATCTAATTGCATTTTGCAGACATCTTTTTTTAATTTTCCGCCTTTGCGCAGAGATCCGGATGCCGCTGATGTGGAAGGACACGGACCACTTCAAGAACAAGGGCGACTACCGGCGGTTCGCCGTCTTCTGCCTGCTCAAAATCGGCACGGAGATCTACGACACACTCATGATCAGCAACGTGGATCGCAGCATGACCGACGTCTCCTTCGACGACACCATCGTCTTGTGAGTATCGCAAGGACGAAAACAGTTGGGAAGACTTACCACCCCCGCGTACATTACGAAAGGCCGCAGAGTTCGACGTATCCAAGTCTAGATTTGAACTTGGGCTTCTTACTATGCCGTTTGTGCAGATTTCTCCGCGGATAACTGAAAACAGCAAACCCTTCAGGTGCCAAGAGGGCTACTTCCTTATCCTATGGCCAACGACTTGAGACATGCAGAGGCACGGATCATCGAGGCTCGCGTAATGGGTCCGAGTATCCGGGCATTTTCTGTGGTACTGTACAAACGCTGGATAAACGTGTGGCATCACTGGTGTATCCAGGCGTATCCGGGAGGAGGTCTCTGTAGCTGATTGCCACCTCCTGTCCCTTTTAGATGCGACTCATTCACTCGCCTTGTCCCTCCATACGGCGTTGTTGTTGTCCGTCCACACCCCTCCCCGATTCTCCTCGCCGCGCGAGCTGCGCTCTCCGCCGCGCACCCCCTCTCCTCTCCGATAGCGAACACTCTCTCGCGAGGGGCATTGGATTAGATTAGATTGGGTTGGCTTGGCTTGGATTTGGATTGGATTAAAGTGGATTGTGTTGCGTCATAGCCGCGCCACGTTGCGTCATAGCCGCGGTCGTTCCAGCACCGGCCAAAGAAATAAATAATACATCATACGCGTTCCTCACACGTTTCACGCAATTAGAGAATCAACCCAACGGAAACACCAAGTGTGAACCCCCAAGATGCGTCGCATCTCCACAGGGTTCCCCTCGCGGGAAGGTGGGGTAATTTTTTTCATGGAGCGGCGTGGCAGCAGAAGGCGTGCGCGCAGACTTCGTGTCTTGTCTGTAGTCCATTTCACGAACTTCGTGCTGCGTTGGGAAAGCTACGATTTGGAGAAGGACTCTGTCTGTGGCGCGTTTACAAAGCTGCGACAGAAGCGCATATGAGCTAGCGCATCGGCGAGGTAACGTGTCCAAGCCTGCCGACGCTGTGACTTCCGAGCGCATCGTGCCATTTGCATGACGTCGACTGGACAGAGACCGGGCTCGCTGTGCTTCTGTCGAAGCCTTGTAAACTCGGCATATGGGAGGGAACCAGCGCTTGGCCAGATTGCTCGCAGCAGCAGCATGGGAGTGTCGCGGATTCGCCGCTAGCAAGGGTCTTCGGTACAAGGAATATGGGTAAAAGACCGTTGCGGCGATGTCGCGCCAGTGGTGGTGAGGTGGCGCGAGTCGGTTGGTCGTCGTCAAAGATAACGAAAGCTTTTGCAGCTGACAACGGCCCAGGGGAAGCGCGGCATATCCGCCTACTGCGTGGCGTTTGTCGTTCGGCGAGACGTACAGAGCAGGACCCAGAATGACCCCCGTCTGCGGTCGGCGGTGCACATATATCTTGGATCATGGCGCTGAGAAAGAAGGGCGTGGCACGTCATCCCACATTTAATATTGATAAAAACAAATCGAGCGATGTCGTATTCGGCAGCTAAGGCAATTCCTGAGATCCGTGAGACTATGGTGTTTCGCTGGGTCCATTAATCGCTATCATATGCTAAGAATCCGCACCTGTTCGTAGTCCCGTA
This sequence comes from Haemaphysalis longicornis, assembly GCF_048455015.1. Classification (NCBI taxonomy): domain Eukaryota; kingdom Metazoa; phylum Arthropoda; class Arachnida; order Ixodida; family Ixodidae; genus Haemaphysalis; species Haemaphysalis longicornis. Next base: position 466,039,328 of record NW_027526203.1, read on the forward strand.
AACGGCGTCGCCGCCAGCGTACCGTTTCCACGCTATTGTTGGTATATACATACTTTTTTTTGTCTCACGTGCTCAGTGCGCGCCTCATGCGTCACGCTTGTACCGGTTCCTGCGCGAATGACGCGGCCGCGCGCGTTGCGTGGTCAGTGAGTCAAGTGCGCCTTCCACGATTACTTACTTATGCTACCGGCGGTGAGCGGACGCCGCGACCGGAATAGCCTACTCTTGCCCAAGCGTTGCGATTTGCCTCACGTACTACGCGGCGTTGTCTCCGCGCCGGCTGCCTGCAGGGGGCGCTGGCTTAGCCAGGCATAGCGTCGGCGATAAATCCTCCCTGTTCTGTGGCGATAGTCGGCGAGTTAACGCGTGCCGCGTTGCCATAATCGCTTCGCCTGGTGGGCCTGACGCCTCTGGCCGTGCCGGCTCTCGTAGTCTCACTTTGTCGAGTCATGAAGACGAATCCTGGACCGGCGGAGGTGTATTTGTATGCTTCCGAAGTCGTGGCGCACGCAGTTATGCTCAGGGCAGCAAATTAAAAACAAACAAACAAAAAGCTTTAGTAGGCGTTTTTTAGCTTTTATGTGGTTCGTCTGCCCTCCAACGCGTGCGCATGGCGTCACAACCGCAGGTCTGATCTGCCTTAACTGGAACACCCCCCCCCGAAACACTTAAAAATGAAGATAAAGGCAGAAATAAAACAACCAAGGATAAAATTTAAATAACCAGAAAAAATGACACATGCGCACACACGCATACGAACATACAACATGCATACGTATACATACATACATACATACACGCATGTGCACAGCCGCTAAAAAAGCAAGAGGGCAGATTATGAACCCGTTGCTCCCACCAGCATTAGCGATAACTGCTGCGTCTGCTTCATGGTTTGCTCAGCCAATGCAAACGTTGCTGCCCTGTCGCCTTTTGAGCGGCAGCGCGCCTATGGCACTTTGTGCGTGGAACGTTTGGGAGCACTGCATTAAAGACGCGCAATAAAGACGCAATAAAGACTGCAATAAAGACTGCAATAAAGACGCGCAAGCCGGCATGTCACGTGATGTTTTTTTTTTTTGTATTTGGCGGGCATCCTCAGTAAGCTGAATAACACTAATACTTAACATACAGAAAGATAGAAACTGTTTATTCGGACGTTTTGCAAGCCACTCTGAAACTTCCTAATTGGATTTTTTCTCTAGCTTCGTCGGGTCGGAAGTTGTCTAATTAAAATGGACTAATTATCTAATTAAGCAGAATAAAAAAATAGCTTGGCACACTGCATACAAGAGTGAGCAACATGCATTTGGAAGTGTCGTGTTGGAGCACTGGCATATTTTTGAACTCTGGCTCATATATATATATATATATATATATATATATATATATATATATATATATATATATATATATATAATATTTCGTCGGTGCAATTAATCAAGCACCCTCATGCAATTAGGCCAAGAAAAAAACGTAAAGAAATCTGGGTTAGAAATTTTATCATAAGAGCAAAACAAAAAAAATACAAAAAAAAAGAAATCTGTGCAGTGACAGTTCACCAATACAGAGTTCCGGTCCTGATCAAATTTTCTTGTTGTTGGTAGTGTTTCTGCTCATCGCATGATATTTGGGTTCATTATTCAGTTCATTCATAAAAAATGATTGGAAACTGAAGAAAAAAGAAAAGCTTAGAAAGAGCATGCTGGCTTAGTAATAGTTGTCATGAATGTTTCTTTACGTCATAATTAGTATATTTTTCAACTACAATACCTTTAATGAGCTCCAAGTGGAAATTGCTGTAAAGTTGAGTTAATAACACAGAAGTGAACAACAAAACTGACCCCAAATGGACAATCTAGAAAGCTGGTATTTTGCGTCCAATAACTTTGCTTTGCCAGTGGTAATTTGCACTATGCATATAACACATTTTGAGGTTGTGAGTATTAGTGCAGTGTGAAACTTGTGCTGGGCATTTACACATGCTATCATTATCATGCTACTTGGTGCAGAAGTAGAGCACATGGTTTAATTAGAGTGAACTAGAATTCTAGTTCACTCTAGTTTAATCATTCAGAGAAACAAGTAATATTAATGAAGAAAAATTGCATTAAAAATGGACAAAAATGAAGAAACTAACACAGTGTTTGATTTTAATGAAGGATACAGGCTTCCTCTTTTGAATGGAACGAAGCCTTAAAAATGTAAAGCTTCAATCTATGCAAACAAATGAATGCAAGTGGCTTGATTAAAAGTGCTCTCCTCCTTTGCGTTTGTGAAAAAATAAAAGCTTGAAAAACTAGCAATGTTGATTGTTACAGCGAACAATTTGTTTACTTCATGACTGCTGTTTGTCAATCACAAGACCTTTACTCAAACTTGCAGTTTGAGTAAAGTGTTGAGTTTGTGGTGCTTGCAGTTTGCAAGGACCACAAAGATGCACTATTAAGTTTTAGTTTGTGTCGTGTTACAGCCGCACTATGATCAAGTGTCAGTCTCTCTAGCTTGTATATGCTTTCAAGGCGTGAAAAAGATCTTTCTTGGATTTGAAGGAAACAGCACTAGAAACGGGATAAGAGTAAGGCAAATACAGCACAGATGTTGTGCATTTCCCTTACTCTTGTCCCTTTTCTAGCACTGTTTCCTTCAAGTTCAAAAAGGTACGTACTGGCTCGTCAACAAACCATCATTACTAAACAGCGCAACAAAAACACGGACTATAGCTGAGGTACACAGGACGAGCGCTGTAGTCCGTGTTTTTGTTGCGCTGTTTAGTAATGATGGATAACCAACTCGCCCAATACTGCACTTTGCTTAACTTCGTCAACAAACCTGTCTTGGATTTTTTTACTGTTAGCATTTTTTAAAAAATAACTCTGCGCACATGTGTGGGTATATGGGACATACCTTTTCAAGTGGAAGTACCTCAGCTTGGTTATTGATCACTAATATGTGTACATATTCGAGCATGCAGTCTTGCTAATTCGGAGCACATGCTCTTGATTGCAGCAACCACATTCCTCCTGACTTCGAGTTCAAGCTGGAAGTGTACAGCCACATTTTACAAGATGATCTCAGCATGGCCAGCACGCCTCGGAAAATCAAGACCAAGATCACGAACTCGGTCAGCCGGGCGATAGGACGCAAGTTGGCAGCGTCACTGGTCAGTTTTCAAACTTTCTTGGCGGTTGTACCCTGGAAATTGGCATCATTCAGCTCACATAGCATTCTTATGGCTGTGGTATTTCGAGTCTCTTAAAATGTGAAGCTACCAGAATTCAAGCAAGAAAAATGTGGCAGTCTTAGAAAAAAAAAAGAGTACCAGTCACTGCCATTCTGCTATTGGTTTATGTGTGAACTGCGAATATTGCAATGTTAGGGATGCTGGTGTATTATGGCCCTGTCACTTGCTGAGTCTTGTAAACGCTACATATGTAAGCAACATAAAGACCACAACATAAAGACTGCTATGTAAAAATCCAAATCTTGTGGACGTAGGAGAGACTCACGCTGACCCTTTGCGTTCTGTGTATGTGCACTGGTCATCCTTAAAGCTCTACATATGTAAAGCTTCTTCGTACGTGAAACTAAAGCTGTCTACTGTAACAAGAATCTCATTGATCAGTCGGGCAGTTTTTTCTATACCTTATGCATGCTTCTTCCAAGAATTGTACTTGACAGAGTATTGAGATGCAAAAATCAGGCAGCTGGAATGAGCATTGAAATTAGGGCATTCTGTCAAGACAAGAACCCCAGTTGTCCTGGAGGCTTTTCTAGGACCTTTCAGCTGAAATTTTCTTGTCAAAGGTCTTCTCTTGGAGAGTGTTACTCATAATTATGATTAGACTTGCAAATTTTAAAATGCAGTAGATAATGTAGAACAAGTTGATAAAGCATGCAGTAGCAGACATCAACATAGTAAATAATGTGCATGAAATTATGAACTAAATTGGCCTGAATAATCTTGTTTCTTTTTTCCCATTTGCAGAAAGAAGAGCTGAACTCCCTAGAAATGTAAGGCAATTTTTTTTCTTATATATTCACACATACCAGTCTACTTTCAGGGATCTTAATATTCACTTTTGCATCAAAATAATGAGTATGTGATGAGTCCCTCTCAAAGGGCATAAAAGGAATGCCTTAATAAGGAGACGTGCGTCATGCTTGCGTTTACATGCAGCATTTTTGTTTGCATTGAATTTTTGCATCTGGATTTAGAGACAATGACACTATCAATAACAAAGTCTAGGCCTTTTTAAAGTAGCTGAGTTTTTCCTTTCAAAATACTGCCGCTCTGAGTCCCCACACTTCATTTATGCAAAATAATTATATCAATCAATGCCAGACACATTGCAGTATAGTATTTCTTGTGGTCACTAGTGCAACTTGGCCTTTGAAGGAATGAGCAGTGTGGATGGGTCTCCAGGAGAGTGGTTTTCAAGCAAGGATGTACTGTGAACTACTCATGGATTCCCTAAAGGTAGGGGGCAGTCTTGCGTGTGCAGGGGATGCTACTTGACGAAATATTGTAGTTTTGTTACAGGACCACTGTGCTGCATGTTCTCCTGTCTTATGCAGAGCTGGCTTTCTTACACAGCTTTTGTGTCATGGGGAAATGCGAACACATGGGCACGTACATATCTATAGGTTGTACCACAAGCTAGGTGCAGCACTGAGGAGGCTACATTGTTATCAACAGCCCGCCCCCTCAGGGCGCCTAACTCATCGCGAAGGAAGCGACAAAAGGCGCCGGGGCCTGGCGGTTCCACTTGCTGAGAGGGAAGAAGGGAATGTCCTTTCAGGACCCCCTTCACGGCGAGTTAGGCACCCTCAGTGGGTGCACTGTAGACAACAATGTAGCCTCCACAGTGCTGCACCTAGCTTGTGGTATGAACTAGGTGCAAAGCGAAGTTTCTGTGCAGCAGGCTCCCACTTTCAGTTTTACATTGCGGTGTCTGAAGGTATGTCTGATGTACCTCTGCAAAAGTTGCTTAGCTGTATGTCTGGCATGCCTGTGCGAATTTCTTAGATATGTCGAATGTACGATACACCGCATGCGTACGTATTTATTTCCCTGCAACCAGAATGTAGGGTAAGAAATGAGTAACATCACCTACAAGGGTAATTTTGCTGAAACCAGACCCCAAGACTGCTTTGTGCTGAGAATATTTTTTTCTCAGAGCCAACCTGTATTTGCAAATTTGTCTAACTTTCTGAATTCAATAAATACCTGCAGAAATTTTACACATATTTAAATGTACTTGTGAATGGGCACCACAGATACATCATTCGTAATATGCGCGCTAATATTATTTGCAGGAAAGCATATTCTGTAAATTTTCTATTTTTTTTGTTATATTTACACACTATCTCAACACATATGGCAGACATTGAGAGGATAGGCCATCAGCACTGCCCAGTAAACTTTGCTTTTAGGAAAATTGTGAATGTCAGCGTAGCAGCCAGCACTACCAGAGCCTGTGTCATCGCCAATGGTACTCAATTCTGGTGGCCCTAGCTTATTGCATTGTCAGAAAGTGTGTTTCCAGAGAGCTCAAGTCTGTTCTGTTTTACAGCCATGTTGTGGTGGCTATTCGAAATTCAGTTCAGTATTTGGATCCTTCATCGGAGTGTTGTCTAGATTCAAACTTTGAGCACAACCTCTGCAGCTCACTCAACAAGATGCAGTTACCTTCTTCAAACTATGCTAGTGAATAATAACAGAACATATACATTTTGATATGTTTAAATTATCGGGACCGATATGGGATCTACAGTTGAAAAAGAATTTTGCAGAACATAAGTTAAATTGGTGATCTTCACTGCTCTCCAGGGAGCGGCTTTTCATCAGCTGTGCTTCATTGCCCCGTTCTGCGTTTTTTTCAAAGTTTAACCTGATCAGAATGCGCTGCTAGTCAACAAAATGCACCTGATACAGCATATTATATATCCTACATATCTTTAAGAAATGCACGCAGGCACACATCACAAACCTTTAATAAATTCTTTTTTTGGTATGTCCGACGTACCTTTAGATGCAACGATTTTAAAACAGGAAAAACAAAGAAAAAAGGGGACGTGATTAACGGGGCTGAAGAATGAGGGCCTCATAGTCTGTAGGAAGGTCTTCATGGAGTTTGCTGGAATGGAAGTGGCAGTTGTGTGAGTGCGACCAACTGTGCCCCCTTGGCTGCAGAGGTCCCAAGTTTGAGCTGGAGGCGCATGCAACGCTGCGGCTGAGCGATGCCGACGACAAGGCACACACGTATGACCTGACCGTGGAGAGCCTGGAGAACCCTCAGCACCAGCTGCCCCTGTTCGGCCACTTCTGCTGCAAGCTGGCCGTGGTTCCTGACTGCACGTACGAGGAGCAGCTGGCAGGCTACCTCAGCGTGGTCCAGGTATGCTCCCACGGCAACGTGCTCGGTGGCAGCACCACTGGTCGCACTGGCACTCGAGGGGAGGCATTCGAGCGCAAAGGGTTCCCCTTGTCGCCACTCAAGAGGAATTCTTGTGTGGGCATCACCTGGGCTTGTATGTTTTGGCTGGATTGTTGCTGTGGTTAATATTTTTGCGCAGGATAAAATGAAACCCAAATCTCCGAAAGATAAAAATGCAAATCATAATTTTCTCCGGTTCACGACATTAATTAAAGCACGGACTTTTACTTCCATAATGTAAAAGTCTTTTGCATTAATGCAGGGTCATAGTTGTATGATAATCATAACTTCCCTTTTTAAAGTTCGAACAATTTCATCGCAATTTCTTCAACATGTCGCAAGAACTTTTTGTCAGCAGTGAAGGAAAGGTAGTGCTAGTTAGTAATCTATCATGGGCGAAGACTACTCTGGTCTTAGTTTCTTGTCACTGTGGATCTTGGCACAGCAACATGTTTTGAATGAAGTGCCAGATGAAGTTAGCCTATAGGTTCCCCAAAAATACTGGATCAAAAATTTTATTTATAACAGAGCCTCAGTAAGGCTTCGAGCCTTACTGAAGCTCTGTTATAAACAAAATTTTTCCTAGGGACTAATCTACTACATTACACGGCCAACGATATTTGTCACACAGCCTTTCAGTGCATGTCTAAACCTTCAGTTTAGGTAGCTCTTCACATTCCAGAAATGCAGGCGACCCTAACATTGTCACTTTTGAAACTCCATTTGCAAATTTACCTTTGTTTGAGCATCTCCATGAGGATTTAGTCCGCTTCAGCAATATAAACGCACAGCAATTTAATCTTGCTCATCCATGGTATGTTTTCTTTCAAGGCATGGTGTCACATAGTGCCAGATACATAAAGAGATCACAATAGAGAAGTACTTATTAACAGCTCTCTTCTGTTCTCAAGCTTTGCAAACTTACTTATTGTGTGCATTTGGTGTCCCTTATTGATCTCTACTTAAAAAACCTGAACCTTTTTCTCAATTCAAACTTGGGTTTAAGGCTAATTTTGGTGATTGCAGTGAGGTGATTTTTGTCACCTTGTCTCATCAACAGTAACATTAGTTTGCCTACAACGGTGGCCTAATATGTGCATATGCAAAGTAAATGCATCGCTCTATGGCTGTTTAAGCTAAAGCTTCATTATTTTGCTGGAATTGCAGTTATGTGTAGCTTGCGGGTACTTTCGTGTTTTTTTTTCTGTTCCTGCATGCTTGCACATTTTTAGTTTAATGCTGCCTTGGCATGATTTGTCCTCATTCTACACTCCACTGCTTCCCCGTAAGTAGTGCAGGCAGAATAAACCACAAAACCGCATTCAAGTACTTTTTGCAAATTTCACAAATGCTGAACTTTTGGCACGTGTGGTTTCACACAGCTTACCCCTTAGAATTGTGATGGTAAAGACTGGTTTCAGCCATCCTGACGGTCCTCTCAAAAGTTGCAGCAGTGTCATGAGCAATGCATGCCCTTTATTCTATGATGGTAGCTTGCCTCCTCATGGAGCTATAGCGTGCTGTGAAAGGAGATTAGTCGTGTGTAAGTTCACTGCTGGGGTGTTACAAGATGTTGCAGGAAATAACAAAATGTAAGAAACACTGAGTTTTCGTTTATTTGCTGCTACTTCTTTCTCACAGCTGGCCAATGGAGTGAGTGGCCGTCGACGCCTCTGGTGTGTCCTCAAGAACTTCCAGCTGTGCCTCTGGACAAGCCCAGAGGATGCCAGGCATCTACCTCCCGTTTTGAGCATCCCAATCAATACGGTAAGCACACTCCGCATGTTTGTGCACCTGTTCTTGCCATCACTCGAGGCAAATGAGTTTACAGCCTCTCCCTAACCTTAGTCAAGGTCGCAAACCCTGTAGATATATAGTCACACCCTAGGTTTCAAAGTGTGCAATAATCATAAATTAGTACAGCGCGGTAAAACTTTCATATATCGAATAACGTCAAGATTCCACCCAAACACAGCCTGATTGAGGGAAGGCTTACAGCTTAGAATTGAGGGAAGGTCTACTTGGGGCATTGAACATCCATTTATTGAAAAAAAGAAAAGAAAAGAAGTCTGCTCTTAGAGTGAGTGGTGCTCGAATATGATAATTTGCCTGGTCCATGCTGTACATACGTCTGGTTCTGTGCACTATGGGATGATAAAAAACAGTACAAAAAGTTATAAATAAATTATTAGGAGGAGATGGCAATGTAGTCAACAAGACAGGCATCGTCACAAAGAAATACAAGTTCGTAAACATGGTTTTAAACAAGCACTATCCATGACCGAATGCAGACTCTCTAGTCACTGAAAAGAGGTGCTTTCTAGGCATGCTGGCTGCTGGCATGACCAGGTTCCTTAGTACAAGCATAACAAACAGGCAGTACTAACTCTTTGTAACTGAGTCTTGCTACTGTTGACAAAAATTCTTCTATTTCGTTTTTAAGTGTTTGGTGCAGCTAGCATATTCCACTTCAACTGATCCACCCTGTGGTTAGCATACTCTTGCTTTGGGCAAGGATTGTGTTTGTTACACCATTGTGCAGGAAAGCCAATTTATATTCCTTTGTTATGTGAAGTTTTCAAACATTTGACAAAAATAGAGTACTTCTAATGGTGTAGTGCACTATAAGTCCAGTCAGTAAATGCTCTTTATGAAGTATTTGAAGTTTGGAATGTTTGCACACTTTTATTTAAAATCAGTTTATTAGAGGGACACTGAAGTGAATTTGTCAAGCTCCCGGTTTTGCTTGCACTGCGTGGACTGGCTCAAATTAACACACTTTTCATCGTTTATCTGGTTGATAAGTCGGTAATTATTTTACAAAGCGCGAAAGAAGAAAAACTACCATCTGGGTCTGCGGCGGCCACACCAACTAAACGCTGCGATGACGGGAGGAGATGCACCGTGATTTGACGATGTCCAAGGTTAGCATTCAAACAAGTTTCGGTTTGGGTGCTGTAAAACAACATGCTTGACATCCAACGGCATCGTTGCATGGGCATTCTCGATATCTCAGTAATCGTCGTACCGCGCCTCTGCCAGGTTGTCGGCTGTAAAATGCCTAAGATTAGCCTCCCAGCTAGGACGGCTTGGAATCGTAGCAATCACTAGCCGAGGCCTACGCAGTGGATGAACGCCCTCCGCGTCACCACAGATGCTCAAATGCCATGCGCTTTTCCCCCATACTTAGAGCTTGCCTCACTCATGCCTGTATCGTAAAAAGTGTGTTCGCACCAAGCCAAGGGTCTGTGGATTCTGGCCTGTGCCCACTGCCCGCAAGCGGTCGGTGCTTGTGGCAACAGCACGCCAACAAGAACTCGCTAGCCCGTCAGTGTCAGTCTGCGCACGTTCTGTGAACTAGTTCGTGGAGCAGTGATCGTTACGGCCCAAAAGTGGTGAACTCAGTGTAGAAAACATCGGCCAAAAACGGAAAAGTCAACTTACAAAAAAAAAAAAGAAAAAAAAGAAGAAAAAAAAAACCAATGTACCTGAGGGGATTCGAACTTGTGACTTGCAAAATAACATTCTAAGCGCTTTAGACCACTCGGCCACGGGCCAGCACTGCCAGTGTTGGAAATATAAAGTATATAATGTATAATCAGTTTACACTTTTAATTAGTTTTAGCATTTCAAGCAGCTTAGGTGACTATTTGTTGTATAGCACTCGTGCAATAAGCGTCCCCCAAATTTTCGCAATATCTCACGTCGAGCAATTGCATTTCTTAGACGAAAAGCGTTCGCAGATGTGTGGTCATGCTGCTGACCGCTGTTCTTGTTCTCCCAGCGCAAAAAAGTGCTTTGTGCTCCCTAGAATTACGCTGTATGGTAAAAGTATCAGTCGATTTTGTTTCCTTAGTACCTATATTGACTTCGCTGACTCTTCTCCCGCCTTCAAGTGGCCTTAGATTTTCCTACTAGCGTACCAGTCAGCGAAGCGTTGCATGTGCGCTTGTGCAGTGCTTGTGTGGAGCGACCTGGACTTAGAGCTAGATACAGCGTACAAACTAACGAAGTAAAGAAAGGCACATTCTTCCATTCACAAACGTGTCTTGGCTTCGTTTCAACTGAGCGAACGAATTGCGATGACCCGTTGGCGGCCGGCAGACTAAACGCTGGGTCGGCTGACCCTGCCAGAAGGTCGGCGAGCCGTGCAGTAGCGCAGTCAAGCCAAGTCATTTCCTCCTGACGTCACACGAAAACGCCACAGAAAATGGGCGAGGATGCAGAGAGGAGGACAGCATTTTTGAATTGATTTTCTACTAAATAAATTCGTGTAAATGCGCTTACAATGGTCGTAACATGGCCTATGGATTCCGGACTACAATTTGCGCTAGTAATCCCGCAAAGTTTACAAATCACTTCAGTGTCCCTTTAAGGTGAAAAGAAATTGTAGTAGCGTGGTGTACTTTTTTTTTTTTTTTCCACTGTTCATTGGAAGGGCCTGCTCCACATTGTCTGGTGGTTCATGAGTGCAGGTACACTTCCTTGTACTGCACTGTGTAAAGCAGCCACACCGATCACAGCTTCATTTGACATTGCAAGCAAGTTGCTGTCACAGCGGACGGTATAATTTGAGCAGTTTCATCAATAACCCGACAGCATGGCGATGTCAATGTCAGTCAGTTCTGGCATGTTGAAAGGTGATCAAGCCATTATTGTTCATGTCTTCATACATCACCCCCAAAATGAAAAAAACCTCTGCGAAATTTCATTGAGCTCTGAAAGCTTTTGCTCAGAACTGGCAGTGGAACCACGTTGCTCAGCAGGCTCATTGTCACTGACTACAGCAGCCACCGTTGACATCTTGAAGGCCACCTTATGTTCTTTGGAGATGGCTTTCACAACAGCACTGCCATGGGAAGTTACATGGCCTGGGGCAAAGGGAATTAGGAGAGGTGAATTAGCAGAATGCCTTTTTCGGACTATAAGCTACTCACGTGCTAATTGTTTTCCACATCTTATATGGTCCGAGCATGCACACCGTCTGAAGTGCTTGCTTTTCCCTGCGCTTGCATGGATATCATTTTTTCATCTTCAGTGTGAGGCAGTCTTCGTACTTTGGGGAATGGTGCAGGTGCAAGCAATGCGGTGCATCTTTTTTCTGCATTGTTTAAAGCTAGCTTTGCCACAAGTGTCAGCACCCTCCTCACTTGCACCGCCATCGCAACACCACACAATTGTACTGCATTGGCCGCGAGCATATCAAAGTGTTGTTATGGTGTGGCGCAATTGCCGAGTGTCACATGAGCCATTGTACCATGACACCTGACATGACATATGCTCTCAGCTCTAAGGCATGATTGTTTGAGAATTGCAAACACAGTCCACCCCACCACTGTTTTTCAGGCTGCATGCATGCGTGTAGAGAATGCCCCGTTTGGTTCCACAAAGTTAGGGAAATCTACATTGTGATGCACTGTGCTGCAAAAGTAATGTGATCATCATGCAAACTCTAGAGTGGAATGTGAGTAATAATCTGATACACCAGTGTTCAATATAGCAAGGCTTGACTGCACTGACTTTAGTCAAGGTTACAAAGTCTATAGAGTGAGCGTGCACCTGCAAAGCTGTCGCAAGCCTGCCTGAGACAATGTTTAACTGGTGCATCCACTTCATTAAAAACTTTTTTCATTTATTACAAACTTCTGCCCTCTTTGATCAGTTGTCTCAAAGTTCAAGGCTGCTGACTGCTGCTGTGATTATAAGCTGATGAAGGGCAAAAAGGTTTGGGCAGTCGTGTTTGATAGTACATGCGGGCATGGCATGATGCGAATACCACTGTCACACACTGCAGGACACACGGTTACGGACAGATGGCTGCACATCCAAGTACATGCACGCCATTCGCATCACCATGGTGGTCTCCGACAAGGTGCAGGAACACCTGATGGTGGCGGACACGGAGTCAGACTTCAACAAGTGGCTACTTCATCTACGGCAGCACATCAAGGACCATGGTGAGCTTGGGGGAATCGGGCAAGGATGCTTGGTTTATGCTTGCATCAAAGCTAGAGGAGTTAAAAGAACACATTAATTGTAACGCTGTAAGCTATGACCCATAATACTGACTTGAATTGATCAATTTGCTTGTGCTTGTTTGGTTGTTGTGTTGTCATAGACTAGATTTCCAATGTTAGATGAAACAGAAAGAACTAATAGTCAAGAACATCGAGGAAATAATAAAGCTGGTATGGGAGACAGGAAAATTGTGATTTAATTGCCAGGTCTGAAAACTTTTAATGAATATATAGTTCACACCTTGGTACAGACTTTGCAACCTGTGAATGTATCGAACATGAGCATGAGATGATCTACTTGCTAAGCTACTCCTTAGCTTAGCACGTAGTTTTAACAAAAAGTTTAACACATAGTTTGACTCCTTAGTTTGACAAGGAGATGGCTAATCGCCGTCTCCTTGTCAAACTACGTGCGGAATGTGACATGGTTGGCACACACCATCCAGTAGTGGCACAAATGATAACTTATGCCATTCCTAGAATCGCAACTGCGAAAACTGAGAACTTTATGAGACATGTCGCTGACAGGAACTCGGAGGTAATGTTGGTTACTTGTTATGTCACTGCACAGAAAAAGCCTGCATCTACTATAATATTGAATAAATTACAAGCCAGCTGTTTTCATCATAAATCATGGAGGACGCTGCAGTTTTACAAGCCTAAAGAAATCGGGAGCGAAATTAGAGAGTGGAAAAGAAAAGCTTGCTAGCCCAGGATAAAAGTTCTTAAAGGAGCACTGACACCAATTTTCGGCGTTAATATTATTGCACAGTTCGCTTCCTTCACTCAACAGAATACCCTGGGTGAAATATGAGCGGCCTGCGACGCGAAGAACATAGTTCAATTGGATCTCATTTATCGCGCCAACGGAGCAGTGCGCGGAGCGGCACTCAGCAAATGGACATAAGCGGGACATCGCCTCGTGAAGCCAAAAGAAGTGACGCAAGAGCAATCGTCAAAAACTCGCGACGTCACTTCATGCGCGTGGCCCCACGAGCGGCAAGCGGGCGCCGGTGACGTCCGCACAAAGCGGTGAGGTCAGGCCGGGATTCTGTCATGTGCGCCGTTCGGGATGAAAATGCGGGAATTTGGAACAACCGATTTTCAGGCCGTTCAATGTGATTAACTATCGTGCGCTGAAATATTTGAAGTGCTGTTTCAGGTTTGCTAGACCATTAAGCATCGATAAAAGCAATAAAAGTGTAACATAAAATTTTCGTGTCAGTGCTCCTTTAACGGTCGTAGCTACATTGGCCTGATTAGAGGACTCATGGATGTGTAGTTCTAGAATACGACAGTATAATACGCGAGGGATAGGGTGATCTGCCATTGTGAGATTGATGAGCCCCGCAGTCCGGCATGCCCCAGTTGTCCCGAACCATACGCAAATGTGTAACATAAAAGTGTGCCAGTGCTCCTTTAACTCCCTTTACAGTACACAGCTACAAGTGTGAATAAAATAGAATAAGCCATGAAACAAATGTAGGCAATACTTTTTTTTGTGTGCCACTTGTAGCAAAGAGCACAACTAGTTTTATACCTTCTTGTGCACATTACACTTGTAGTGCATATAGCAAAGCCTCTGCCCACTTCCTTGCCCTCAGCGGCTATGAGAAGTAACAGCTCCAAATGGGCAACGCTTTGCTCCTTTTCCTTTACGCTACCTCTCCCAAGTCTGTCTGAGTGTACCACTGCTTTGGGCCAAGTAATGTTGGGTGAAGATTACTGTGAAAGCTGGCTGTGTATTGTTTTGTTAGCCAAGCTGTTTTGTTAACCCTTTGAGGGTCGAATTTTGTTGCCAAATGCGTCCCTACAGGGTCGATTTTTTTTATTGCTGATTTAAATTCTATGGACGAACCTATATAGAAAAAAAATAATCAGAAATTTTTTTGGGGGACCGTAAAGTGACAAAAAAATCGTTTGTGTTGTTACATACATGTGGTGTATTATGGCGTTACACAAGAAAAATTCTAAATAAAAATGAGAGAGTAACAAGCCAGCACCTTTTGAGTGAATTAAAATCAGATAGACATCAGTTTCGTGGGTGCAAAAAGCGGGAAGCGCCCGGAGGACAATAACGAAACCAGCCGCTGCACGCCCGCCGGCACGTGCGGGTGCGCGTGGCCAGATGTGGGAGCGATAGACGCCGCACCGCTCATAAAATACAAAAAAAAAAAAAAAAAAAAAAAACGAGAAAAGAGCCTCATCAGTTTCGCAGGCGACCTTGGCCTGTGGCAGGCGCAAGAAGTGAGAGGCGCCCGGGTACTCGGTTGGCGATACCCAGCGCGCCCCCTCATTAGCAGATGCGCAAGCGGTAGCTGGCGCGCCGCTGAAGTAAATCATAAAAAATAAAAAGAAGAGCCATCGGCGCAAGAAAAAAATTTGACGTATTTCCGAAGTGTGGCAGCACATGCCAAGCAAGAGAAGTTGGCGAAAAAGGCGCGCTTTTTAAAGATACAAGCGATGGCCGAGTTGAGCGGAGTTCAAATTAACAGGCGGGGACTATAATGAGCGGCCATCGCGTTGCACTGCACGGGCAGAACACAGAGGAACCACATCTGGGCTTGTTATTGGGAATTATGCCAGATACTGCTGGTGGTTTCGATGCAGCAGGGGACTGATGTCGAATGCACCAAGTGCTGGCATGCTGGTGGGAGCTGGCTCCGCCAGTCAAGTGCACTTCGCGCCTCAAGCACGCCTGCTTGTGCTTCTCTCTAGTTGTTTTGTTGCTTTGTGTCTCTAGTAAATTTGGTTTGGTTTTGCAACGCATGTACTCACTATGGGCTGACTTCTGTCTCTGAGGAGCGCTGTCAGCCAGGGGCTGCTGGTTCGAATTAATCGTTGTGAATTTGCCGGGTTGGAATTTGGAATTTCCGGGTTAGAATTAGGTTAGAATTAACCGAGTTTGATTTAAAGAGCTTTTTTTAAGCTTGAAGACAAACTGCATGCCGGCTGTCCCAGCTAGGCACTGCCCACCAATTCAAGAAACACTCGGGTATGGGGTATAGTGAAAGTGTCCAGTCCACACTGCCTCGCGTTGCTTCTCGGCTGCAATGGGTGTGGGGAAGGAAGAAATTGGTGAAAACTTTCTCATGAAAATGTGCTGCACACGATGGTTGCACAGCAGTGGGTGTCTATCTTTGAGAACATACATCAGCATGCACAACTGTATGCCGTATCTTTGACATTGCCTTGAAATAATGCCTTTTACGTGGGCTCATACTGTCAGATTAATTGGTTACAACCGGTAACAAAGAACCACAAGATGGTAATACTAAGTGGTTTATTTTGCCACAGCTGAAAGTGCCATGGTTGCTCATTCCTGTAATCAGTATATTGGTGTAACCGACAGGGTTGTAAGTGGAAATTACCGCACATGAATCAATGAATGGCTTTCTTTGTTTTGTATTCAATTCAGTGTTTGGATGCTTCATGCTAAAGTACCCCACCATCACTACCCTGAAGGAAAATATCCTGTGAAGGCCCATCTTGAAGTGTGTCGATCTATAGGAATGTATAGATTTACGTCACCAAGTATGCATTCAGTGCTTCTCTAGGGCTCTCTTATTTAGGACGTCACTGTTCTGAGCGACTTGGGCTCTTTTTTTGACAGAAAACATGATGCTTCACTCAGATAATATTTTGCAGTCTTACCTATTTCATTGAAAATATGTAGCACATACAAACCAGCAATTCAGTCACTCAATCGCAGCCTGCCCTGTCACCGGCTGAGGGTACACGACATCATTATGACACTGTGTTACATTGACAAATTCATCGTGTTAGCCTTGATGACTCCTTTCGTGTTTTTTTGTAATTATAATCACCTGGCAACAATGCCCTCTGGGCATAGTAGGCATTTGTAATGAATAAGTGTTGAAAGAATAAAGTTTCTGTAGGTAGAAAAAGAATTGCTGTCCAATACTGCGCTCTTAAGAGTTCTTATTAGCAAGCTGTTATTATTTGTTTTATTTACCATATTTTGCAGTATGAGATGACATGGGATGGTGTTTGCCCTCAACCACTTTTTCAGAACTCTGGGGCAACCTGGCTTCAAAGCACATGGAAATTCCCTCCCCGGGACCTCGGAGGCCACCAATGTTCCTGCATGCTCGGCAGACATCCCTGTATGATGAGACATCCCTAAAAGGTGGGAGCTCTGTTACATGCATGAGCTGATCTCGGTCTTCGTGTGAGGTTGCCAATCGAATTGCACTGAAAATCGTGAATCAAAAGGGTTGCATTTTAAAACTTCTTCTTCACAATATAACATTGCTTAAATTATTTATTTCCTTGTTTTGTGCACAAAGGCTTGCTCTTTGCAAGGCACTACTTAGAAAATGCATGAAACACACACTTAAGCAATTAAGCTGGATGATTAAGTTAGCTCTCAAAAATGATTATTGACGCCTGCAAGGAAAGCAGTCTGCATGTAGCAAAGTGGGCATTTCTGTGGCATTTATTATATTCTCCCTCTTCTTGTTAGTAACTTTGCTTCCTGTAGCATTGATAGTCCTTTTTTATTTTAATTTGCTGACATCTTTAAAAAAAAAGTGTGCATAATTTTTTTCACAAATCAAGGGCTGTACCTGAATTCATAGCAGTTTGTACCTCCAATCAGTTCCACTTTAATGGTAGCTGCAGTTGAGCAGAACTGTGTTAGCTTCACTGAACTGCTCCTTTATTTCTGCTTGGCTTCCCTGCATGACGTCCCAGATTCACCGCAAGGTATTGCTGGCTCAGGAGTGCTTGAAGGTGGTCAGCGAATCTCACCAATCTCGGTCCGGTCAAGGAGTTCAAGTACCTCGTCTGCCTCCAGTTCAGTCAGCGGCAACCGGAACTATCCCCTCTTGCCAGCAAAAAAGGCATTTGGGTACTTCTAAATTACTGGCAGTTAGGCCAGTTATAGTACTTTTTCTGAAAAAAAAGAAAAAAAGAGATTACTTCCACTACTTCTTTTTTTTATTTCTAAGTCTCATCAAGCATGTGCTTGTTTACCACCCTCTGGCCTTCTGCAGCTCTTTCCAAAGCGCCCTTACGTCATTCAGTGTGTGTTTTTTCCTTTCAACACCAGAGTAATTTTGCCCTCTAGTCGCAGTGCTGGTTTCCTGTGATGCGTCTGTGGCATTGCTGTTTTCATTTGGGCTGCTACTGCGGGTGCCTATAAAGCACCTGGTGTAAATTGTCAGGAGCTGTCTTCATCGACAAGCTCTCTCTCTCTCTCTCTCTCTCTCTCTCTCTCTCTCTCTCTCTCTCTCTCTCTCTCTCTCTCTCTCTCTCTATATATATATATATATATATATATATATATATATATATATATATATATATACTTGAGAAAATGGTAGACGCACGATGAAAAACAAAAAAAGTGGTTTACCGACGTTTCGACTGTGGGACCAGTCTTCATCTTGAGTAACTTGAGTTACTTGAGTTATTCAAGAGTTGCATCTTGAGTTACTCAAGGTGAAGACTGGTCCCACAGTCGAAACGTCAGTAAACCACTGTTTTTGTTTTTAATCGTGCGTCTACCATTTTCTCAAGTATTTTTTCTGGCTCCTCGAGAAGTTTTCTTTTACTGCTTACCTATATATATATATATATATATATATATATATATATATATATATATATATATATATATTTCAGTTTTTTCTTCTTTTGAACACGTGTGGTGGATAAAAAGCGTGCATGCATTCAGCAGCTGTTATGGCATGTTGAAATGAACAAAAGCAGCATATGCCACCAACCCTGTGCTGTCTACCCCCGGAGGAAGGGGCCCTTGTACCATATAATGTTTCCCGGGATTGTTGGTGAACACCTGTTGCCTGCTGTAACTCCATTGTGTGTATAGGGCCATTTTACTGTGGGCCCTGAATAACTTCCATTTATGCCAATGTGTTGATCTTTGTCCTGACGACTGTACCAGCACTGTTATCCTTGTAATTATAGCTCCTGTTGGTTATTTCATGGTTATGACCTTTGATCATGCTACTGAAACCTTGCTGCTGGTAAGATCGCCCGACTTCCGGGGCATCTTCTTTTTTGTGTATTTTTGTGTATGTAAGCACTTGTGTGCATTTAAGAAAAAGAACTTCCTTTGTTATTGTTCGTGTGAATGTGACAATTGCGTGGAGCACGTATATGCCTGATTGCTTTGCATTTCTGACATTTAAGTGAGGCTCTAATCATTAATGGTCCTGTCTTTCCCTCATTTTACTGCTTTTATAGTTTTTCATTTATCAACTGCAGTGCTTGTTAGCAGCTGCCACAGTCATGGTGGGAGTTCATTGCTGCATATCACCCGACAACATTAATGAAAACCAAAACGATTGCTTTATTTTTTGACAAGAGTAGTCTTAATACTGCATGAGACTGCTGCAGTTACTATTCCTAGCACAGCCACAATCATAACAAGCTACAAACTTCATTCACCAGAAAAAAAAAAAAATGTTCAACCATTCACATCACTGACAAGCAACATTTAAGCTAGATTCAATATAACTGATGCTTGAAATCATACAGGTTGTTGAAATTTGCATCAGACCACTTTATCATTGCTGTCCATGTAATTCATACCTTGACCAAAAATATCGGTTTATGGAAACATTTATTTACTGAGCCAAGCTGAATTGCTTCTTAACACTACCCTGCCCACAGGAAAAACAGGGACTTTGGATAGTCTAGCAAATAATTTTTTCTCAGTTGCAAAAAATATGTAACATATAAGTGTATTGTATCAAAAAGTAGAAGGGTAAGTTTCCTTGGCAGTGGTAATTGTTTCAAACAAGGATATTTAGAGAGAAAAAAACAAAGAAAGCTGTAGAGAAAAATTTTGTGACAAACTAAAAATAAGCAAAAACATTGGTGTTGCTCCACACACAAAAAAAACACAAAAAATTGAAGATATACATTTTGTACATATTCCAACAGTGCAAAACACCTGCAAATATGAAATACCTATTTGTAACATTTCTTGACTTGCAAAAAAGAAAAACGTTACCCCTAGTGGGTTTCATGCTACTGGGGAAAGCAGTTCCTGTAATGTGTAAAACATAGGTTGGACGCACATGCATCGCAAAGAACATTGGATTTCTGCTGCACTTTTTTTTGTTCGTAGCACAATTTACAGTTTTGATGCTTTTGCATCTTCTACGTTTGCTGAACAGGGTTATCACGTTCCCGGCTGGTTTTACGCGCTATCGCTTTTCATACCAAAATCCCACGAATAAAAGTTGTCCTCGGAGGCAGTGCTGCTAATATCATCCAAAAATTCACCTGTAGGCTCGTCCAAATCACTATAAATGAGGCGTTTCCACGGCACGGTCATGAGCAATGTCGACGCCATGGCCATATCTTCAGAGCGCCCGTCACAAGCCTTCGGCGGCACTTTCAAAAATCAGTGCCACGCGAAAAAACAAAAGCTAAAAAGATGTGTCTCTACTACTCGGTAAAAGGCGCCAGCTCTCGGAGCGTACTCAGAAAGTGCCAAATTCAAATGGGAAAGCGTTAAAATTTGAACTTGAAAGCGTCGGCAAACTACAACCGATTTGAGTAGGTGTGGGAAGGAAAGTGTTAATGGCAGCCTTTGGACAGTGCCGATTGATTGGCTTTTAAAGTATGCAGGTGCACTGTCTGCTACAGCTGCTAAATTACACCCATGCAAGGAAGAACACGAGATGGGCAGTGCTCTCCCTTGTATTTTATCTCTGATTCTTTCAAGGCTATGGCATCCTGATTGTGGGCATAGAATTTAACTTTGGCACCCACTTATTAAAAGCACGGGCAATATTCTGCACATGTTGCAATGCACTGACAATGGGCTGTTGTGAAATGATTTTGGTTTTATATTTGATTCTGATGCTGATGCAATTTCTATTGTTATTTCTTTAGGAAAAAGTTGTATGTTAGAATCAAGTGTAAATGCATTTACACCTTCATTTTGTTTCACAAGGGCCTCGATTTCTTCTGGCCAACACATTGCCGTCAATCTAGAGTACAAGTTATAGTAGCGGCGCCAAAAGCGAACATGGCAGCAGCGTCCTTCCCATACAAAGGCAAATTCCATTGAAAAAGAATGTTTTGAGCACTCTGTCACATTTCATTTTGCATTATTGCTGCGACTATGATAGCACCCATTCAAGTCGTCACCATGGATGCCAAGTGTGGACAACAGCATTAACGATAGACTTGCCAGTTAAAAACTTAATGCCTTCCCACTAGTGGCTTCTGTCGCAGTCCATTGTGACTTTCTGACATTCGGCTTTAGTCATAATATCCCAAGCCATAATATCCCAAATAAGCCACAATATCCCAAACTGCATGCCCATATACCACACATTTGCCACTCCATGTTCTTGGTAATGCACAGATTTCATTAGGCATTATTTGACTCGAATTCCTCTTCTTCCTTCCTCATGATGCAATCAGACATGTGTGAATGCCAAACCATGCAAAACATTGTCCATCATCAATTCATGAGAGCTGCAGAGAGTGGAAGCTACTCATGTGACTTGTGTCTGGGGTTGGTGCTTTTGCCCCAACACCAGTTGAACACCAAGACAGTATGCAAGATGTGACTCTCAATGTATATTTTGATCGAAAATCTCAGGCCTGGTTTCAATTGGTTTGAAAAAGGCAAAGAACAAGCAAATAATTGTGTAGAGAATTAATGAAACCTAGCTTTCCTTAATTTTTTATCTTTCAAGAGGCAATAGCTTTGAATAGTACAAATTTTTAGATGAACTGTGGATTCTGGTGCCAGAATGTTCAAAGTCAGTCACTAGTGTCACCTAGCATGGTGAATGGGCTATTGGATTCTGGGATTAGCCAGACATCAAATATTTTAAACCGTTTGCACCGTGTTTGAGACGATTTCACAATAAGCACACTGGTTGAAATCTGAATTATAATATGAACTGCATTACATTTAATAGGAATAGAACCAATGAATGATTTTTAGGCTTAAAAATTTTTAAGTGTACTTAATTATTGAGGTGTTTTCTTTTGAAATGTTTTTTCTTTTTCTGATTGCTTTTTTTTTGTTTTTTGAAAAGAGCTATGCTTAAATATTTCAACTGCTGTTTGTTCCCCAACAAGTTCAAAAAGCACCTCAGTGACTGTACTTGTGTAAAAATCAACTTAGTATTGTTGTGGTATGTACTGCATTTACTCTCTCCTTTTCTTTTGAATATAAAGATGTGTGATTTTCATTATTTATTGCAAAAGTCTGATTTTGTGAGTGCCTAATCTCTTACCAAGTGTAAATGCATTGTAAGACGTATACTCTTCACTGTAGATCATGGCTTAATCCAAAGTTTGATAAGAATGGATTAATCTGATGGGAATGGTTTACTAGACGGAAATGACGGGTCACTTTGGCTGAAGTAGTCTTGTTTAGCAGCTGCAGGTACAGTTTGTTGCAATAAAGGCATGCATTTGCATATCAGTTTGCTTCTTCATTGTATTTGTTTCACTGAATGACAACTGCTCGTAAAGCATTGTTGCTACGTTTCCAAAGACATGCTAACAGTAAACAATTCTCAGTGCGGTAAAAATTGGTGCTCCTTTTCCAGTGTTTGCTAGCCCATCGGAATGCCCTAGAACAACCTGCTTTTTTGAAAGAAGTGCACACCACTAAAGTTGTGTCTTGCCTGATTCTATGTAATTGTTACATGGTATGAAGCATAGCTTTTTTATTGGTCCTATGTTATTCTGAAGGTGGTTTCTCAGGGCTGCCCTGTACCAGGGGAAAGTGCGAGTTCCAAAGTTTTACAACAGATCAGTTTGAACTACTCCGGCTCAATGTGATGCCTCCAAAGTTTGCCAATGTCTGATTTCCAACAAGTTTTGTGTGCAGTACGTAATGGACATGTTTAGGTAAGTAGTGATGTGATAAGGCAAATGGCAGCATCAAATAATGGCTTAGCTTATTTATAAAAATCATGCCTTCTTAATTTGCTGCACAGGCACCATTATTTGACTCGTATGAGCCAAGTCGTTGACTTTGCCTGTCTGGATTCATATTTTTGTGTGCCATTTACTTGCTGCGGCTGTTCATGGTGTGTGTGGGCTTTATTCCTAGCATGCACCCAACCAGTGATCGAGACCAGTGGGAAGCTCATCCTGCACACAAGCAGGCACCACTTAGAGAAAGATGGTTAACACATGCTAACAATGAAAACTGTAATGCCATCATATTGTCCATGAGTGCACAAGAGCTTTATGCATGGGGTGTCATTGTCTTTTTGCAGCTGTGGAAAGGAAGCTTAGGGAGGCTTTTTGGAACCAAAAGTTAAAAGGAAAGAAAATCCTTTACTTTTCTTCAAAAGGAATCAGTCGACGCATGAAATGTAACACGATAAAATCCCCGCCTTCAGGAATGCATACTACATCTGGGCTAACGTACGGGAGAGCAGAGGACCCCGGCTAGCTTTGCTAGGGAAAGTGCTACACGTTGTACACGAGCCCCAGCGGAATCCGAAGACTCGCGCATGGGTTCAGGTATCCACATGCGGTAGACAGACTCCGGCAATCACAAGTGAGGCTTTATTGCCTGGCCGATACAGGGCATATACCAGACAACACGACTATCACTTGCAGGGAGACAGTGGCTCCGTTTGCTCACTCTAGCTGTGGGAGTCACACCTCGATATCGGTCATCGCAGTCGCGGAGCAGGGGAGGCATCCCTTGCGACCGGTCAGGCCGGAACGTACCTTTGGCACAGTCCCGTGGAGCAGACTGGGTTCACCATCATCGGGGCATTCAGAGTAGGCACTACCGAGCCAACCAATTCCGACCAAATCTCCCTGTGGACTCCCGACGAAACGCTCGCTCGTCCCGTAGGTCGCTTCGGGGGGGAGAGGAGGTCTTCCCCTAAACGAGGAGAAGGTAGGCATGAAGGAAGGCGACAAGCTGGTCCTCCTTCCCCCGCTCCTTCGCGCACATGTTCTCGGTGAGCCGGTTTGGAGGGTCGCATGGGGTCACGAAGAGGTCGCGACTCACGGGATGCGCCGGCTGCCCAAATCGGCAGCAGCTCCCAGACCACCAAAACATGTGCAGGCGAGGCGTAGGGAAACAAGGGTCCCCACATACATTAGCTGCCTAGCTCAATATCTGTGTTGAGAGTAGTATGTTGAGAGGAAGAAAGTTGAGGTTGGCGAACTTTGGGATGTATACAGACTTACGCACATTTTTTACTGGAGCCTGGCAGACGTCACATTTTGTGGCGAAATTCACATATCTTCCACATTTGGCTGAACAATTCACAGTGAGAGATAAATTATTGTCACACAATGCGGACGAAATGCTAAAGTGTCCTAGTTGAGACCAAACAAGTTGAAGAAACTAAGCTCAGATAATTTTGAAATTGCAATTTAGCACAATTTAAAATTGGTGCTCCAGGGGCGGTGCATTTTTGCAAGCAAACACTTGGCTGGTTGAAGGCACCACAGCCGATGTACTGCAGTAGCAGAATTGGCAGTTAGGAAAGTTATTGAACCTCCAGGTTTAAGTGCATAGCACAAAACTCGGTGCCTGTCTCATGTCAGTCCTTTCACTTCACTTCAGCAGGTCTTCACTTCACTTTGCATGGCGCACAGGCACAGGCTGCTACACTTTCTGGCAATGATGATAATGACTGCCGAGGTGGTGGTGATGATTATGTATTAGATGAAGATGTTTGTATCAAGAAGTCAAAATATAAATTACGTTTGATGCATACAATTATTTGGGTCGGAACCTGGGGTTAGGGGGGAGGGGTGGAGGTTGGATCGATTCAAATTTCATGATTCTTTTGTGAGAGAGGTACAAGCCCGGCAGATGATGATGATGATGATGATGATCTGTGGTCGTACCCTTTGTATCAGGCGGGCTCCAACATTGGTGCCCAGACCGTATAAACTGTTCACACACACATAAAAAAACAGCACACAAAAACACGAAAGTACATTTTTGGAGAGCTCAATTTCGTTCTCCGGGGCATAGCTCGGCAAAACTGGATGCCACTCACTCACACTCACTCAAAAAATATATTTATCCTAACGCACTCACTCGCACTCGCCACTCCTCCCTCACCATGCGCACTCACGCTCGCCACTCCGCCTTTACTACTCACACTCACTCGCGCTCATACTGGCCACTTGCCCCTACCACTCGCACTCACTCCCGTTCACGCTCACCACTCCGCCCTCACAACTCGCACTCACTCGCGCTCACGCTCACACCCCTCCACCCTCACCACTTGCACTCACTCCCGCTCACGCTCTCCACTCGTCCGCACTACTAGAGCTCGCACTCACTCCCGTTCACGCTCACCACTCGTCATCATTCGCACTCACTCGCTCTCACGCTCGCCACTCCGCCCTCACCATTCGCACTCACTCCCGCTCACGCTCGCCACTCGTCCTCACCACTCGCACTCACTCGCGCTCACGCTCACCACTCGTCGTCACAACTCGCACTCACTCACGCTCACGCTCACCACTCATCCCCACCACTCACACTCGCTCGCGCTCACCACTCGCACTCATCCGCGCTCACGCTCACCACTCGCATTCGCCGCCTACACTCCCTCGCACTCGCACTCGCCACTTGCAATGGCCACTCACACTTGCTCGCAATCACCACTCGCTTCCTCCACTCACACGCACGTACAAATATTTTCGGTCATGAAATACTTACCGATTTGAGCTAAAATTTACCTTTCTCAGGAATGGGGTCCCCCTTTTCCTAAGTATGTATTCGGTTAATATAAGCACATGTCTTAATATTACTTTCAAAGCGGTAATCGTCGCTGGATTCTTTTACGAAATGAACAAATTCTCGCAAATTTGCCTGAAGCCATTCATCATAACTTTTTATTATTGTCTATGCTATTAATTCGCTCAGATTCTACAAAAGAAAAAACACTGAAAATTTTCACAGCGGTGCCAAACATAAAAGAAATAGTCCAGTTCGGAAGAAAAGCTTAGAAAAGCTGTTGCCATCTGTCAAAATACTGGCTAGCGCGTGCAAATATTCCTATCTCGAAGCGCGCTATCCGCGCCAAAACGGTTTATTTCAAGAGTAATCCCAGGTGAAAAGGGCACATAGCGAGAGTGTCCAGCAAAAAACCGCCACGAAAAGATTGAAAACGGCAAGCAAGGTGGCGGAAGGCTACCGGAGTGCTTGGTCTTGAGCGCTTGGCAGAGGCAAGGCGACGGAGAGAGGCGGCGCCGCGTGGTCGCGCCAAATGGCGCCGCCTAACTTTAGCGCGAGCTTCCTCATGGAGACGAGTTGCCTGGCGCCTGCCTCCCTCCCGTCCCCCTCCCTAAATGGTGCCAGCCTGCCGCAGAGCAAAACCGCAGCTTGATCCTAAACTACACCGTCATGCGCCCGCACCGGGCACAGAGACAAGTTCACGTCGAAAGTTTATACGAAATAACGGGGAGAATAAGTCATCGGACACACACACGCACACACACGTACGCACACGCACGCTCGCACGCACACGCTCGCACGCATGCACACGCACGTACGCACACAAGCACGAACACGCACCGAACACACGAACACACACGCGCACACGCACACAAGCGCACATGCACGCACACACACACCAACGCACTTGAACACGCGCGCGCACGCACTCATTCACTCACTCACCCACTCACAAATTACGCTATCCGACAGCCGAGAACGCTTACTATTCGTTACACCACTCAGGGGTCACAGTACTCCCTAGCAAAAATTCTGATACAAATTCTAATACATGTATATGCTTAGGACAATGCTATATGTACTACGTAGTGAAGTCTCACCGGAAATTGCTATACGCACTACCCATATAGCGCCATCTATGGGTGCTGTCAGAAACACTTTTTTTTTATGTTTTTTAACGTACGTGGTCTCAAGCGTTCGGCCGGTCGACATGGCTGCTTTTCGTCGCTTTTGACCGATCCATGGATGGATCGATCCCCCCAATCTTGTTGCGACAAATCACGGTAATAAAGCGCAAGTCTTGAGTCGTGGGCCGGGCTGATGTACACGATTCCATACCTCGGCAAAGTTGGCGCGGCTCACTCAAACTCACTCACAATTTTTTTTTCGAATCAGCACTCACTCAAACTCAGACTCAATGCTGAGCAGCACATCTGCGCTCACTCAAACTCAAACTCACATTGAGCGCAAAACTCAGAACTCACTCGGACTCAAAACTCAAAATGTACTCAGAACTCGAAATGTACTCAAACTCAAAATGTAATCAAAACTCAAAATGTACTCAGACTCAAAATGTACTCAAACTCAATATGGACTCAAAACTCAAAATGTACTCAAAACTCAAAATGTACTCAAACTCAAAGTGTACTCAAACTCAAAATGGACTCGAAACTCAAAATGTACTCAAAACTCAAAACGAACTCAGAACTCAAAATAGGCTGAGAACTCAAAATGAATTCAGAACTCAAATGGCCTCACAACTCTCTCATGCTAGGAATTTACTCGGGGTCAGATGGACTCTGATTTCATTAGCAGTCAGTGTTTTCAAATTCACGCGTGGTAAAAATATTACGGGTGCAAATTCGTGAGCTCAAACTCTTGCATTCGCCACGACATGACACCGTAGCTCCTGTGAGGTCGAAAACAATTTTCTTTGCAGATTTAATACAGCTATACCTGCTGCCCATGAAGAGTAGCGCTGGTTGGAAGCAATTGTACGTATATATTGGATACCAAACTCTTGATGTAGGCTCCGTGTTCGTGTTCATGACAGAGGCGGTCCAGGCTCGATAGTGTGCTGGATCCCCAGGTCTAAACAAGCAAGATTGGGTGAGGGGACGTGCGCTCACTGCTCCGTTCATTTATGTCGAAGCTGTTTAGGGTTACGGTTCCGTGCATTCTTTCTCTGCATCCTGAAAAAAAAAAAACGCCTTGTGTCAAAGCGAACTGTCCCCGCGAATCTCTGAAGCGCGAGGCGTTCATGGATATACCTTTGCTGTTTTATTGCGTAGCATTCTTTGCCGAGTACACCCCTCCCCCTATCCCCGCCATGATCTTGTAGCGCCCTGCATATACACAAAAATGCAGATATCACGGAAGTTCAACCTGTAATCATTATAAAAGCGTAAATGTAGAGAATTGATCAAACTAAATGTTAAAAAGCTAAAATTATGAAGGTTTAGAGGCTACTTGCCGGCTTTCCTTAAGTTTCAGCGATGAACGCATTCGATTGCCACTTTAAATGTTATTTTGAAGCTGTTATTTTAGGGCGCAGCCCTTTGGCGGCCGTTTCTGGGCTCAGCAGCGTCACCGTCCTAACTGAGTGAATGATGACAAGACGACGGGTGGGAGAAATGCTGTGCCCGAGGACGCGGGTTCGATTCCCGCCAGCGGTAGCCGTTTTCCTGATGGAAGAAACATCCCCCTCGCGAGGGGCACGATCAAATGCAGAGCATTTCCGGGGGCGCACGACGTTAAGTAGTTTGCGTTACGTTAATGTTGTTGCACTTGTGGCAACTGCTGACGAGAGAGCACGGCGATGAGTGCGTTCCAGCCTCGCCGACACCCGCCTTTATCACGCGCGCGCGATGCTGACGTCACGATCACGCCACAGATGTTGTTGATCCCGCGACGCGCGCGCCCCCACCTGTTGGGCGCGAACCGACCGCGGAGAGAGCGCGCGATGCGAGCGGAGAGTAGGCGAGGAGGAGCGGGGCTGACGAGAGAGCGCGGCGATGAGTGCGTTCCAGCCTCGCCGACACCCGCCTTTATCACGCCACGATCGCGCCGAGAGGGCGCACCTGCGAGCGATGCGGACTACTACGGACGCCTAGAACGGGTGACATCGTGAGTTAAAGAAATGCTCTGCATTTAAAAAGAAATAAGAAAAATATCGAAAATGGCGAACCGTGTACCACGGGAGTCATAGATGTCTCAGATTGGGTGAAAATGCAGAGAGGTGTGGCGCTAAAGAATGTGAGGTATCAAAATGAGGGTCTCGAGGAGGGAAATCACGTGGGACAAACAAAAAAGTGCCTCGTTGTTTGCTGAGGCACCTGTATTAGTTTTTATTAGCATTTGCTAGGTGGGATGAGCTCTCGTAGCTCGGAAAAACACCACGCTGTCGTAAGCAATGACCGCCACCGTACCCAGCTGTTAACTTCCAGCATGCACGCGTGTGTGTGTTTGAGAGAGTGTGTGAGCGAGAGAGTGCGAGAGTGTGTGTGTGAGAGAGAGTGAGCGAGAGTGAGTGAGAGAGAGTGAGAGAGTGTGAGAGACAGTGTGAGAGTGAGAGAGAGTGTGAGAGTGTGAGTGTGAGTGAGAGAGTGTGTGAGAGAGAGTGAGAGTGAGAGAGTGAGTGAGAGACTGAGAGTGAGTGAGAGAGTGAGAGTGAGAGTATGAGAGAGTGAGATTGAGAGAGTGAGAGTGAGAGATTGAGACAGTGAGAGAGTGAGAGTGACAGTGAGTGTCAGTGTGAGAGAGTGAGTGTGAGAGTGAGTGTGTGAGTGAGAGTGAGAGTGTGAGTGAGAGTGTGAGTGAGAGTGTGAGTGAGAGTGTGAGTGTGAGTGAGAGTGAGAGTGTGAGTGAGAGTGAGTGTGAGTGTGAGAGTGACAGTGACAGTGAGTGTCAGTGTGAGAGTGTCAGTGTGAGTGTGAGTGAGAGTGAGTGTGTGAGTGAGAGTGAGAGTGTGAGTGTGTGAGTGAGAGTGAGAGTGAGAGTGAGAGTGTGAGTGAGAGTGTGAGTGAGAGTGAGTGTGAGTGTGAGTGAGAGTTGAGTGTGAGAGTGAGAGAGTGAGAGTGTGAGTGAGAGTATGAGTGTGTGTGATTGTGGGTGTGAGTGTGTGTGAGAGAGTGTGATTGTGGGTGTGAGTGTGAGTGTGAGAGAGTGAGAGTGAGTGTGAGAGTGAGAGTGACAGTGAGAGTGGAGTGAGAGTGAGAGTGGAGTGTGAGTGAGAGTGTGAGTGAGAGTGTGAGTGTGAGTGAGAGTGTGAGTGTGAGTGAGAGTGAGAGTGTGAGTGAGAGTGAGAGTGTGAGTGTGAGAGTGTAAGTGTGTGAGTGTGTGATGTGAGTGTGAGTGAGAGTGAGAGTGTAAGTGAGTGAGCGTGTAAGTGTGAGTGTGAGTGTGAGTGTGTACCTTTTGCTATATACCTTTTGCTATATCCTCATAATTATAACCAGAAAGCATTTTTATATTTGTCCCACGTGATCCCCCTCGACGAAACCTTTAATTTGATACCCCACACACCCTGCAGGGTCATATGGAATTCATACCAGTCAAACTAAACATGACTCTCATGACTGTAACCAGGGCGCATTATTTAAGTGTCCGACGTGATTCCCCTAACTGGAACCTTCAATCGACGCCCCACATGCTTCAGCGGCCTCACCTTGAATTTAACCCAATCTATGACTCATAATGACTATCTCATGATTCGAACTACGAAGCCTTTTTTTATTTGTACCACGTGATTCCTTTCGTCAAGACCGTAAATTTGATACCCTACACGCCCTGGCGGGGTCACTTCGAATTTTACCCCAATATAAGACTCGCCATGGCAATCTCATGGTTATAACCAGGAAGCATTTTGGTATTTCTCCCACGTGATTCCGCTAATCAAGACCATTAATTTGATACCCATCACGTCCTAGCGGAATCAATTTGAATGTTAAACCAATCAATGACTAACCATGACAATCTCATGATATAGCCCTACCACATTTTTGTCCCACGTGATTTCCCTTATCGGAACCTTCAATTTTATGCCCCGAACACCCAGTGGCATCATTGTGAATTTTAACCTAATTTATCACCCATTTTGACTATGTCATGATAATAATAAGGAAGCACGTGATTACCCTCATCGAGACCTTTAATTTGATACGCCACACGCCCTAGCGTCATGAACTTGAATTTTAACCGAATCTATGACTTACCATGACTACGCCATGATATATCCATAACGCATTTTCGTCCCGAATGAATCCCCTCATCGAGACCTTGAATTTGATTCCCCATATGCCCTCGCAGCGTCATTTTGAATTTTAACCCAATCATGACTCATTATGACTGCCTGATGACTACAATCAGGAAGCATTTTTTTATTTACCCCGCGTGATTCCGTTAATCCGGACCTTTCATTTGATACCTTACACGCCTTAGCCTCATCAGTTTCACTTTTCCCCCAATCTAATGTGGTCATTATTCTGTCTTAAGGGGCGCTGCCCAGTCAATTCAGCTAATTCATTTGAAACAGCAGAAAGGACAGCTCCCGCCCCCATTTCCCCCCGGCTCTCACCTCTTCCTTTGTGACCCCTAGTATATCAAGTCGTTAACAGTAGCAGGCGAACAACCAGCACGCCAGCGCCGCCGTGTGCTTTCCCACCACCCTTTCCCACCCTCTTAGTGGATCCATCAGGAGGAAAAGTTAATACAAGCCTTTTTTATAACCTCACCAGTCAAATATCACTCACGCGCCAGCAGCGAAAACTTGATACAGCAAGTGCTTAGGGTCATGAAAATTCAACAAGAAAGTAAAAAAAAATTAGACACCCCCTCCCTCCCAACCGATCATGCGGATCGCGAATGGTGCCGTACCCGCAGGTAACCTGAATTCCGAGCCCACAGCGACGCATGAAACTTAACAGCCAACCATAGCTGCCTGCTAGGCTACTCATATGTACTCAAACTCAAAAAGTACATGTATACGTTCCCATTGTGCAGTATGATTCTAATCTTGTACATTGCTTTTTTGAATCAGAAGTGGTTTTCTTTGGGTGGCAATTACTTTTTCCTAAAAAAATGTAGTTCTTACTGTAAACAGCACCAGGCAGCAAAAAAAGGATATCAGTTCTAACTGCGGAGGAAAAAGGTTCACGTCAATTTATAAGGCTGTGTCAAATACTACGACAGCTTCTGTATGGGGTGTGGTTCCAGTTGGGCTAACAAGTGATTTGCAAAAAAAAATCGGACACCACTTCACACTGTGTGGTCGCATAGAACTCTGCACCATCTGCCCCAATTTTCTGTGACTGGCAATAAAAAATGGCTGCTTCAAAATAATAATAAAGAAAATTCTTAGCCACATTTACATTCAGGCAAAAAGTATTGTGCAGCCATTTCATGTAATAAGAGTTGGTATGGAAAATCATGCTCAATAGGTTTTTCACGAAAGTTGGTTTCAAGAATTAAAATTGGGCCAGTAGGACAAAAAGTAACACAAAATGAAGAAACAACGCAACAAAGGTCCTGGGTTTTGCCATGTATATTTTTTGCTCTTTTTCTATAATGTATAGAAGGAACACAGCCGTATTGCTAATTATATTGCACCTTTGGTTATACAGGTCACGCAGAAAGGAAAACACCAACTGAAGCTGAGGATATGGTGTAATAAAAATTTACTTTATATTGTAAAACAATGGGAGTGTTGATGTCTTCTTGAAAGTGTAAGAAACAACAGCCTTTCTTGGACCTTCTGCATGGAGACATATTTTTGGATAACCTGAAAACAATGTGAAATAGTTAACTCGTTTCTTCTTGTCTTCTTTTTCTTTTAGGGTGGAGGGTCGGAGGGTGCTTCTTTTTTTCAGGTTGTTCTGAGTTGACTGTTTTTCACGATTGATTCAGTTATTTAAGCATTCTGGAGTAGACATATTCTCATTACAACTGAGCAGACGTCGCCGACGTTTACCATGCTAAGCGTCACACGTGCACCCTGCATGCTCACCATGAGCACGGACGAGTTGCAGTGTATGAATGAAGGTAGCACAGAATTCTTTTATCAGCATGTAATTACGTAAGAGTCACATACTGGAGCAAAATCATGGGCATCTTATGTGCATAGAAATAATAGCAGTTGCCCTGCCAGTTGGAAAACATACAATTCAAACAACACAGATGCTAATCAATATAATTCCTTCTGCTTAGAAATGGCCTCTTTCCTGTGCTTTCTAGTTTATAAATGCGACATGACGCTTGGCTGCAGCAGCTCGGATAAACTATAGCAATGAAGAGATGGGCATTGCTTCCACATAATTTACAGAGATAATTTTTTTTTACCATTCTCGATGTGAAATTTCCTAGGCGAGTCTTTGGATCTTGGTAAGAAACTGTTACAATGCACAAAGTAAAACGTGGTGGACAAATGGCACTGCTAGCAGTGACATTATGTACGTGAAAGAATGCAAGATAAAAGTTCTATACATCTTCCTGTTTCCTTTTCCTGTGTCTGAATGTTGAAAGCGCTTTTATTTACCAAAAGAAGGCCGAGTGGGAGGAGGGGTGTGAAACTTTTAAAGGTCACACTGCAAAAGAATGTGTCCTAAGCGTTTCTTAAACACTATGGATGAGCCGCTTTACAGCAGAAGCGGTTCTTACTATCACATTTAGCCCCAGTGACTTTCTTGCACAGCATGACGGCCTTGCGGAAAAGCCAACTTTAACAGCTCGAGGCAAGGTGTACTACAAACACATATGAGCACAGGTGCACGTTCTCCCGTTTGTACTCAGGAGTTCCTGTAGAACATGCTTTAGTTAACAGCTGCGTAGTCAATTAAAACTGGTGTTCTGTGCGCCGCCGAAACCAGTTAACGCGCTAAGAGGCACGGGGCAGCGTTGTAGACATCTCACTCAAGGATCGTTAGTGTTGATCGAAACATCGGGTACGCGCAGTAATTTTTCGCCTTTATCGTAAATTCAACGCAGCCTTGGCTGCCGGGAATCGAACCCGAGACATTGTCCCCCTGCAGCCATGAGAGACCATGCGAGATCTGAGCAATCTGGCGCCTGATAAATCTTATTAAGGCGAATAAAGCCGCCGTGGGATATTATTTAGAGAGTTGGCAATACCCAGGAATGAACAGCTTCGGGCTACACATACTTGCATACACAAACAAAAAATGACGCGGCCGGCCCGACCCAACATACGATATGTTGATCAACACCGTATTAACCGTATGTTGTGCACCGGCTGCCCGCGTAATTTCTGTTCCTGCCTAGATTAAAAGCTCAAAGGCGTCGTAAACGGCCCTGTGGGCAGCCATAATCTATTTCACGCCCATGACTACAGCGCAAACTTCGCCGTGACCGAAACCAGGTACGTTGCCGTTCGTACCACCAAGCAAGCTCGGGAGCGTTTCTGACAGCGCCTCATAGATGGCGCTATATGGGTTTAGACGTTTTTTGTTCGCCTTTTTGTTCCTCACTTAGTGTTGTATCTGCTCCCTCTTTTCCTTTTTCTTCTTTGCTGTTTGCGTCCTGTCATTCATAGTTCTTTGTTCTTTAGTGATGTTTTTGATTTATTGTTTTCTCTCTTTTTACTTAGCCCATTGTTCCTTGTTCTTTAGTGCTTTTTTGTTTTCATGTTTGGTCTGGGTGACCCTATTCTGAGGCGCCCGCCCGCTTCAAAGGGAACGACCGTCAAGTATCTATCTATCATTTAGCGGCTTAGACATTTAGATGAGAAGAACTGGGCAGCCAGAGTGCACAGGTACGTGTACCTTAAAAGTGTGGACACCCAATGGCGGAAGAGGACGCGAAAGCTGTCGACTAAATATAACTTGACCGCGGCAAATAAACAAGGGGGTGCAGTTAAAAAGCAAGTGAAGGAAACAGAGACGCTCATGTGGAAAGAGAGGATGGAAAAGAAGGGATCGCTGGGAATCTACAAAGCAGGCAAAAAAGAGATCCGGAAAGAGAACTTTTATGACAACAATAAAGGTAGTGCGTTGCTCTTTGAGGCGTGGGCTGGCTGCTTGAGAACTCGAACTTACATGAGCAAATTTTCGTCCCAGGATGAGACATGTTTTATATGTGGCAGGGATAAAGAAGCAATCGACCACATAGTAATAGGATGCCAAAAGGTTCAGCCGGATAGAATTGGGGGGAAAGTCCTACTTCCTGAGGCACTGGGCTTCGCAATTGACGGAGGCATTAACTGGTCAGCAGTAGGTATTACTAAGCAGCGGCTAGAGTACTGGTGGAAAAAAAGCAGGGAAGTCGATAAAATAACATCCCAGCCAGGGGTAGCGGCAGGGCAGAATTAAAAAGAAATCCGAGTTGAGGGACTAAATTTAAATTCAAACTACTAAGATAGGCTAGATGGCGCACGCCATCACCCCGATTCAAAGGGGAGGCCTTTAATCATCATCATCATCATCATCGTATAGCAATTTCTGGTGGGACTTCACTACGTAGTACATATAGCATCGTCCTAAATTAAAAGCCAATCCTACGTATCAAGGTTCTTGCAGAACCTACACTCCATTTCAGCATCATAACAAAAAACCTACTTCTGAGCGCCCACCTAATTTCGCATTATATTCTTTCCATAAAATTTAAGCGCTGAATACAAGTTCCACGTTTTACAACCGTACGCATTCGCAAAAGCAAGAAGGATGCTTAGAAGCTAGAAACGGGAGGGCAGTCTTGTTCCCGCTCTTTTACGAAGTAAACTGCATTCGAAAGAACGAGGCGAGCTCAGAAAATCGAGCGCTTACCTTCACTGGTCGGTTGCTATGGGCTTTCTGGCCTACAAATATTCGCCGCAACATGCGGCCACACAACAAAATGTCGTATGACATGGCTCCTTATCCATTCCGTTTGATTGTCAGGATAGCTGCTCGTTTCTGCAAAAGCGCGCGCTTTTCGTTCACTCTCCCCAACCCAACTCTGCGCCCCAGCTACGGCTGCCAGGCGCAGAGGAGCAGAAGGGGACCACTCTGCGAGGGGCGCGCACGTGTGCGCGTGTGAGAGGAGGGTAGGACGTTGGCCAAGGACCTTTTTTTTTTTTCGCCCCTCCCCAACTACGCGCTCAGCTGCTAAAACTTCCTTTGCGACACACTCAAGAAGGGACGGGGCGGGGACGAAACCAAAAAATAAGGCATGTAGGAAGAAAGGAACGCGCGAGACAGCGTGCCAGCTCCCAGCACCCCGCTTTTTTCTGAGAACGCCTGGCACCCTGTATTTCGTTTCGCGCCAAGCAGAATGCGACAAGTGTTCGATGCATTGGGGCCTATTACGAATAAAAATTACACCAGGAAGAATCTGAAGATAGTGTGTGCAATGCTATTGGAACGGAACAAAAGCAAAAATGGGGAAGTTAGTTACCAGGTTACTAGGAAGGTTCGTTTGTATAATGAGAAAAGTCCTTGAAATAGGCCAATGAGCTTTCGTACAGGCAGTATCAGGTGGAAAATGGGTGTCAGACCAGGGTTGGGTCTTTGTTTTGCTTTATTGTTTCATATATGTTACCGTATGATGGTGCTCTGACTGGCGCTCGAATTGGGCTGGCACTGCGGCGCAGCTGTCTGACTGGTGCTCGAGGTAGGTGAAATGTCTATGGGGAAGTTGAAATATAAAACAGCGCAATTCATGTTGTTTATTTCAAACAAGGCTGCAAGCTGTGGACTAGTTGGAACGTTCGCTGATCAGAGGGGCTATAAAAGTGACCAAATGTCACAAGAAGGGGGCAATTTAAAGTACATGAACTTTGGGTTTGAATCCATTTCGTGAATCAACTGTAATTACTGCGGCAATATGAAGGGAAAACATACGATTGTAATTAGCTGGCGACATGTATGGCTCGCTCACCCACGTAACTCCACTCCCAGTTTATATAGCGTGCATATAAAATTTCTCCAGTAAATTAATTTTTTCGAACAATTATGAGGATTCAGCAACAAGGAAATGTTTGAGCCTTCTATCTAGATTATTTTT
This sequence comes from Haemaphysalis longicornis, assembly GCF_048455015.1. Lineage (NCBI taxonomy): Eukaryota > Metazoa > Arthropoda > Arachnida > Ixodida > Ixodidae > Haemaphysalis > Haemaphysalis longicornis. The sequence goes on from NW_027526203.1 coordinate 466,075,474, forward strand.
GTGTAAGGATATACAGACGACAACATAAAAACAACCCGGCCATGCATGGTTTAAAGGGGCCCTAAATAGGCTTCCGAAGTGTCACCATTTCAATCGCGCAATCGCTAGAATACCCCTTCACGGCAACGTATACCAAATATTACACCTATTACACCTAACCAGTAAAACATGAAGTAAAAATTTGGTGTCAGTACTTCTTTAAGAGAGAAAGTTAACAGTGCGAGACGCTTGTGAAAACTTAGCAAAATGGAGCTGGAAGTTTCCCTTGTCGGTTCACGATTACCTCTTTATAATACAGCCGTAATCTACTACCTAAGAAAGGCGCGCAGTGTTTCAACAATAGGAAAGGAAAGCTGTGAAGCCATTTCTGGGTGCTGTTTTCAGGCAGTTAGGAAAAAAAGCTGTGTTAAGGAAGGAAGGAAGTAAACTTTATTTTCCTGAGCACCCTTAGTCCAGGGCGCCGTCTTGGGAAGCCGTGGCCATGGCTTCCTCCGCTCTGGACGTCAGCAGGAGCTGTGTCGCAGCGCTGGGGTCAGCCAGACTTGCCTACCAGGATGCTAGAGTTGGATTCGGGATGGGGGTCAACTTTGGATGTCGATCACAGGCCCATATTGTGTGGAATATGTTTGGGTAACCTCCGCAGAACGAGCAAGTAGGGGTGCCGGGTAAATTTCGAAAGCGATGTGTGAGATGTTCAGGTGTACGCGTATCTGCGCGAACTTCTTAAAGATACGGCCAACACGTCGAATGAAAGACACGGTGTATACCCGGTCAGTTTGTCTTTCCATATGGTGCACGTTCCCCAAAAGAACATGCGTTCTAAAGAGGCCGCGTTGAAAGACAGCTACGCCGCAGTGCCAGCCGCAGGATGGCACGAAGGCGACAGCTGTCTTTCAACCATACCCACAGTAAGACAGCTACGCCGCAGTGCCAGCCGCAGGATGGCCCGAAGGCGACAGCTGTCTTTCAACCATACCCACAGTAAGACAGCTACGCCGCAGTGCCAGCCGCAGGATGGCACGAAAGCGACAGCTGTCTTTCAACCATACCCACAGTAAGACAGCTACGCCGCAGTGCCAGCCGCAGGATGGCACGAAGGCGACAGCTGTCTTTCAACCATACCCACAGTAAGACAGCTACGCCGCAGTGCCAGCCGCAGGATGGCACGAAGGCGACAGCTACGCCTGTTGTTGTTGTTGTTGTTGTTATCGATACTACAGAAATTGGCGAGCTGAACGTCCATACCTCGAATATACGGCGTTTCCGTTTTTCGCCACAATGCGAAATACAGCGTCCGCGAGGATGCTGGAGCCCACTAATAACTGAAGCAGTTCGACAGCACACAATACAGCGCACAATCTAAAAATCTGCCAAAATATAAGAGAACACGCGCCGCGCATTTTTTTTCCGAACGCGCACGCGTCTAGAGTCTAGCCATATGCGAGTGCTCGGCTTCTAAGCGCACATCGCGCCATCAATACGAGCATAAAGGCAACAAACGAAACATCGGAAGTATTCTTATTGCCCTGTTTCTTCCGACTCATATTTTTCTGCATGCAGTTTGCGCTCGCACCAGATGATTATTCATGCTCGAGGCTACGGCGCAGCTCTATCACAGCCCGAATAATGGTACATAGTTAAAACTGCACGACTTACCGGTAGCAGCTGGATGAGGGCCGTGGCAAGGTGCTTAATTGCACTTCTCTGACAGCCCTGGTGCGCACGAGCAATGTCCTTCCGCGATTTGTAGCTCGATAAAGAGGCAGTTTATCTTGAGCGAAATGCGATGAGCGGTTCCTCGGTCACACCCGACGTTTGCGTGCACATAGAAACGATCTCGGCTGTTTTCATAGCTCCTCTCACCTGGTCGCCCTCACCAGGTCACCCTCACCTGGTCACGCGGTACTGCCGTGGCGAAGCTCCAAACGAGCGAAGCAATAAGAAAAGTGCAAGCTTGCGCGCCGGCGGCTGAAGGCCATTGCGACGCGATGAGTGAGCTTGAAATATGTAGCGTAGTAGAGCGTTGTCCCTAAAAACGCATCCCGTGTTCGGAATCGAACCTGAGTCCCTCGCGTTGTGTAGCCGACGTCTACCCGGTTGCGCCATTCCGGCACGGTCGAAGCAGTGCGGACGTGGAGAGGGGGACATGGACGTGAAAAATTAGAGAGAAAATAATGCACCCCTCCGTGTAACGACCGCGATATCTCAACGAGTCAAAGTCCAAACCATCTGCGAGTCGAAGTCCTAGCTCAGACGACAACCAAGGAATCCCTCACAAGAAAGCTTCGCGTTCAACCATCGTCGTCATTACACGAAACGGTGCACGATTTTTTCGCAATATCTGTCGATAAGGCAATCGCGTTAGTTGCGTTATAGTTGCGATTGTTGAATTTACGAAATTCCTCTCCACCGTGGTTCAAGTTCACGCCTGGGGGTTGGCGGTGAGTAGTTTTGAAGGGCAAAGAAAAAAAGACTCGTTTTTTTTCTTCGGGGGGGGGGGGGGGGGGGCGGGGGGGGGTGCTGAAAGCTTACTTAGCAACATAATGCAGTGGGAATGAGTCGGGTAAAATGTACTGGAACAGTTTGTTTGCAGCAGCAAAGTCAAAGTCAAGTTCGCAGCAGCAAAGTCGAATGCCATTACTTTGGCTATAGTCTAAAGCCGCTGTGTTGTACTCCGACACCCTTTAAGTTGCTTTCACCTCTACACACGCATGCATTGCTAAGGAATTTCTTCAGCCGCCATGTAAGCAGCTCGATACTGAATGAGAAAGGCCCTACGGCTTGCTGTTAACTACCTCCGCAAAACCCCAGGTACGTACATCTATGAAAGGCTCTACGGTTATCCTCCGTAATGTCGGCTTCACAACTAACACATGGACTTTGCTGGAAAGACACTTTTTCCGGGGCATTGCCGGGGCATTCCAGCAAGGCGAATTACCTAGAGTGAAGGAATATAAATATTTGGGAGTGTGGATAAACGAAGGGGATAACTACTTAAGTACTCACGAGGAGCAACTTAAGGTTAAGGGAAAGCGAAACGCATCTATAATGAAGCATAGAGCTCTGTGGGGGTATAACAAATATGAAGTAGTAAGAGGAATGTGGAAAGGAGTAATGGTTCCGGGTCTCACGTTTGCGAATGCTGTACTCTGCTTAAAATCAGACGTTCTATCAGGCCTTGAAGTAAACCAGAGAACGGTAGGACGTTTGGCCTTAGGCGCGCATGGAAAAACAACTAACGAAGCAGTTCAGGGAGATATGGGCTGGGCGTCGTTTGAAGTTAGAGAAGCTGAGAGTAAAATATGCTTTGAGATGAGGTTGAGGGCAATGGATCAACGAAGGTGGGCAGCTAAGGTTTTTAGGTACCTATACTTGAAAAGCGTGGACACGCAGTGGTTAAGAAAGACTAGAAGGCTAACGATGAAATACGGAAAGAACAGTGGGCAATCCAAAACAGCCAAGGTAACCAAAAAAGAGGCAAGGCAGATTGAAACGAATAAATGGAGGGAAAAAATGGAAGCTAAAACGTCATTAGAGATGTACAGGGCTGAGAAGATGAACATCAGAAAGGAAAATTTCTACGATAATTCCCAGGGCAGTGCTTTGCTTTTTGAGGCGAGAGCAGGGTGCCTGCGAACTAAGAGTTTTGTGGGGAAGTATTCACAAAATGATGGGGTATGTGTGGTCTGCGGAAAAGAAACAGAAACTATGCGGCACATAGTGTTAGAATGTGAGGGTATCCATCCAAATCTACATGAAGGGAATATTGGGCTTCCAGAAGCCCTAGGATTTAAGGGTATCACAGAGGAAGTTAACTTCAAGGCTGTCGAGGGGACGAAAAGAAGATTAGAATGCTGGTGGACGAAAAGCAGAGAGGGGAATATTGCCTAGGACAGTTACCACCTGTAACAGGGAAAAGAAAGTATTTCGGGCCTAATAAGCGTTAGTACCTGCCCTAAGCAGCGCTAGTATTAAACCAAGAGTGTAAAACATGGTTATATTAGTCCTTTTTGGTAAGATGACATGTCATCACCCCGCTTCAAAGGGGAAACCAATAGGAATCATCATCATCATCATGCCAGATGTGTTTGAGATTATGGGGGCCTCAGTACCTTATACTAGATACCCCACCACATATATGTACGCGAATGCACTGTTGCGAAGGGGTTCTTCCAGGGGCAATATAAGGAGGTTGATATTAAGTTATGATGACCCGAGGTCCCGAGGCCCCGAGGTCGCGAACCATGCATTGGGTTTGTTTATTTATGTTTTGCTTTTACCGCCCGGCTGCGCCGGTCTGTGTTATCTGTGTGCCAAGGGAAGCGCGTGTTCCATTCTTTATTTCTATGCCGCACGTGTTATCTCTTTTCTCTTTTGATACGGAGAGCGTTTCCAACTACCGTCAACAGCCAAGAATAATCTTCTTTGGTCTACAATGTTCTGGATGTAAATAGACGGTTCGAGAAACACTCACGCCGAAAGATAAAAGCGTGCAGAGCAACCCCGCTGTATTCGACTCGCCGACGCTCGCCTGCACACGTCACTTTGTTAACTGCTGCTTCGCCGCCTGTGTATTTTTTTAGTTGTTAGGGGAGCACAAGTTCGCTCCAATAAACGTGATTGATTGTAGGGTTTATCGCGCCGACGCAACGCTGGAGATGAGGCGCGCCGTAGTGGAGGGCTCCGGACTAATTTCGACCTCCTGGGGATCTTTAACGTGCGCCGAAATCTCGTACACACGGGCGTTTTTGCTTTTCGCCTCCATCAGAAAAGCGGCCGCCACGGCCGGGAATCGCACCCGCGTCCTCGTGCTCAGTGGCACAACGCCTTAGCCACTGACTGAGCCACCGCGGCGGGTGCTCCAATAAACGTGTTTTCCTTCAAGACAACTGCGTCGTCTCTGGCTTCGTGACAGTATACCTCGACACGGCCCCGTGTATCTGGCGCAATCTGCAGACATCCTTTAAATTCGGCTTCAGTGTTTTACTGAAATACCTTGCTGGGAATACATTTTTTTTTCTGCGGCAGTATAATGATTCTGATATTGTGGTATGACGGCCCTAGAACTTGTCATTAAGAGCATTTTTGCTGCACGGCAAAAGCATGACACATCAAGCGTTAATATAGACCGACTAATTTCTTCGTTGAGTTAGAAATGCTTAAGCTCTTAATAATCCTGAATTTGCTTTCGTGGCGTGTGTACTGCTGTAATGCTTCGTCGCACGAAACGAATTCCAGCTCTGTGCGGGCCTCAGAGATATATATTTAGGAATGTATTGAAATACCTTTAACCTTATGTATACTATTAAGAATTTAAACCGGTCCGTCTTATGGAGCATAGCTCGCGGGAAAGATGCATTCCAAGATGCGTAACACCAAGAACTTGTTCTAGAGGTTGATCATTTGGGGGAGTGCTCTCTTTGGGCTACGATTCCTCGACTTGAGAATTCATTTAGCCTTGCTAGGGGCGGAGGATCCGCTTACTTAAATTTCGATAATTTTGTTCAGTTAGTTTCGATAAATTTACGGGCCTAAGATTAGCGAGGCATTCGTGAAGGCAATTCTAATACTATACTTTTATGCAAATTTCTCGAATGTTCTGACAAAAAATGATCCATAAAATTACGTGTCTAAATAATAATGACGGATCCGTGAAAATACGTCTAAACTTGTTAGAGGGAAATTTTCATTTCAGAATCCCAATTTGTGTAGGCCTTCGTAGGGGAGATCTTTGCTAACTAACTCTAACTTTCTGGGCTTATGGGAGATTGAGCAATTTGCGGAAGCTTGTTTAAGACATGTAGTATGCTTAAGCTTGCTAATTTAAGTTTCTAAAACCTAATTGAGGCATTTTGGGGAGTAATCCTTAGATGTAAAATTAAATTAAATAGCTTGACGGTCGTAAGCGATATTGAAGGGCACAGAAACACATGCCTACTATGTCTTGATGAGGGGCGAAATTTGTAAAAACAAGGGAGCTGGTGCGAGTAACATTTAGATGCACAAAGCAACACGACAAGTTTATGCAAGGGCCAAAGGGATATGGGATGACTTCTTAAAACACGTGTCAGCCATCGAAATTAATTTCGTCTGATTCGGAGATTGTCAAATACCTTTATACATATTTGTGTGAGTAACCTCGGGACGCAAAAGGCCGCGCGGTTGCAGCTGTTGCGAAATCAGGTTGACACGCTCGAATGTTTGTCTTTGTGGACGAGGAATGCTGTCTATGACTAGCTTGGTCTGATTCATTTCCTCCGCACACGAACATGTAATACTAAACCCCAGGGTATATATCCACACTTTAATATTCCACATGCTTTACATTTAATTTAGTATATCCACACGCTTTACATTTTCGCTCAAAACGAATGCCTTCCCAGCCATGCATTTGTGTGAACTAGTGAAGCTGGCTTTAAGGGGGCCTTGTGTAATGCGTTCTTATTACGGGATGCTAGGGTCTTATGAAGGCGTTCAATAAACGGGCCTAGATCCTTCTGCTTTGGTATCACTGTTTACTAGGCCTTCCCAGCAATGCGTGCTTGTGTAGTGCTGTAGCCGGCTTTGGAGGGGCTTCATGTATAGGAGAGCTGGATTGGACTGGAAAGGATTTTATTCACATAGATCCTGCAGTGGGCGGGGGTTTGTTAGGACCTCCGCCCCGACGTGGCCCGTCGTCGCATCTTCTTCGCTACCCTACTAAGCGCAGTTCTCTTTCCGGAGTCCCTGCTTTTCGAGTGCGGTGAAGACCTTCTCGAGTGCGGTGAAGACCCGCTGTACAGCAAAACAGCTTGAATCATTTATCCGACAATTCCCTCTTGGTATTTCAGCAGTTTGGGATGGGGGGCGAGGTAGTGGAAGTGGCAAAAGAATATATCTACTTAGGCCAAGTTGTGACCCGGATCTGCCTCGTGGTTGGGATCCACGAGGCAGAGATAATTAGAAGGGTCAGAATGGGGTGGAGTGCGTACGGCAGACATTCTCAGATAATGAATGGCAGCCTACCACTGTCCCTGAAGAAGAAAGTGTACGACAGCTGCGTCTTACCGGTACTCACCTACGGGGCCGAAACTTGGAGGCACACTAAGAGGGTTCAACTTAAATTAAGAACGACTCAGAGGGCAATGGAGCGAAAAATGATAGGTCTAACATTAAGGGACAAGAAGAGAGCGGAGTGGGTAAGGGAACACACGCGTGTGAAGGACATACTAGTAGAAATTAAGAAGAAGAAATTGACGTGGACAGGGCATGTAATGCGAAGGCAAGATAACCGTTGGTCATTAAGGGTAATAGAGTGGATCTCTAGAGAAGGTAAGCGTAGCAGGGGGCGGCAGTAAGTTAGACGGGCAGATGAGGTCAAGAAGTTTGCAGGTATAAATTGGTCACAGTTGGCACAGGACCGGGGTAATTGGAGAATAATGGGAGAGGCCTTTGCCCTGCAGTGGGCGTAGAGATGATAATGATGATGATGATGCATTTCTGAAAATTTCTCCCCGTACACTTAGGGCGTAAGTTTCCAGAAAAAAAAAGCGAGTCTCTGCGTTATACTTGTAAATTTTGAATCTACACTCGGATGAACATTGGTTCAAAGTCTCCTAGTTCAAAGTCTTCTTCTTGCCTATCCCGACCTTTTAAGTTTTCATTCTCTTTTAGTAGATATTGTTAACTACCACGGCCTTTTTACAATCCAGTTGCTCGTCCTGTTTCTGTAGCGAAGCTGGGTGGTCGGCCGCTCCCTTATGCAGGGTAGCGGGATTGACACACAACTCCTTGCTAACTTAAAGTAATGGGTCACCCGACCATTACTGATGTCACGATGACGATGCATTGTGGCTCGCATTTACGGAACGTTTTTGCTTGCGACAGTTATTTATGATGCGTATTCTACAATGGTACTCTCCCCCACCACGTTTCGCGCAGGACAAACGCCGCAGCCATCCCCATTACTGGCAGACATAGTCTGTAAGGAATAGAACGGCAGGAAGCCTGCGAAAATAAAACCGTAGCCAGGAACTCTGTCGTGGAATCTTGCCCGTTTGCCTGGCTCCGCTAGGATTTTTCCGTACACGTGTACATGTGCGTGTGGCCTGACCTGATGTAATCGTGGTCGTCACCCTCGGCGTTGTCAAAAAGAGCTGACGACGACTCGTGATGTGTGGGTGCGTTAGGTCACAAGACACTTTTTTATTGGTACTTGAAGTGAAGGAACGATCCCCCCTTCCCTCCCCCACCCCCGGGACTGGAGTGACGGGTCACTGGTGGACTGGTGACTGGTAGGGAGAATGGAGGCCGTGTAGTGTCAGGGTATCCCTCTAGAAGGAGGTGGGCCGTCGAGTGAAGAGTCATCCTACTGGAGGAAGGGAGGTGACCTCTGCGGTAAGGGATCCGCGGTCACCTGGGAAGTCGAACAAGTAATGGGATCGTCAGCATCATGAGCCAGTTCAGAGACGTCAAATAAACTACTTTTCAGGCATGCGTAAGCGCTCCAGTTGCCGGAGCAATCGTTTTCTCTCGCTGCTACTTCTCACCGTTCGCTTTTTACGAGTACTCCAAGAGGAGGAAAAATTTACTCTGCATGAACGTCGTACCGAGATCGACTGGGCTCGTGACATACTTCCATCACAAACTCGGGCTGCGGCCGTCGAACTGGCCGAAAACACTGCCAGAGCCCAGGGGTTTCTGGCTGACGTCTAGGGACCCGTTTTAGTCTCTCTCGAACTGTGTGCGCACATCACGGGGTAGGGCTCGTCGGTATGACATTTACATGGGAGTTTTGAACAATGTTAGTAGGTTTAGCGCCAGCGAAACGTTGTTTTTATCTATTTACTTGGTCATTGCTTCATTTAGTCTGTTTTACTATATCTGACAAGACGGTATGCTGTTTAACTATTGCCTTCTAATTAATCATCAGCCACCACACTATACATGCCTAGTTTTTCACTAGGAGTGGTTTTTGCTTATTGGTATTGTTCATACAAGGCAATAATCCCACTTCAGATGAATATGGCGCTAGAAGCAGCACGATTAGCTGGAAGCCGCCCGTTTCACCTTGGGTGCAGGCCTTCGTTAGCTTCGTAATTGGCTTGGCTTGTAAGGTTTAGTTAAAGGAGCCATGAAGAAAAAATACGACTTCGTTAAATTTGAAAGAACTAGGATTCAGTATGATCAGCTCCATTACAGCCACAAAAGATGTTTTTTTAACAAAAAAAAAAAGCAAGAAGTATTTAAAAACTTTCAAATTTTGAGCCACAGTGACGTGTTATGAGCAAGAATGACTCCATACGGGCCAGCAATAAAACAATTTTCAGTGCGTTAACTGCACGTTAGCATTCAAGTGATGCGGTCAAATGGAACTAGAGGCCCCATTACAGACGTCCAGTCATGTGTCGTCGCGACAGGTCAGTTAGGCGGCCGCCAATCGCACAAACAAGGTTCTGTGGCGTCATAGAAAAGTTGCGGGAAATTGGCTAGGGGGTCGCGACTGCTTCACACGTTTTCTTTAATATCTCCGTTATTTGTTCGAAGATTGCGATGATATTGGTATCATTGTTATCGGAGTAAGCAGACTTTCTAATAAACCAAACTTGTATTTTGTCTTCGTGGCTCCTTTAAGCCCGAAAACACCTAAAACCAGCGAAAAGGCTGCTATAAGTGACCTGCATAGGTGGGAAATAAAAACATGCTGCAAAATTTAAAAAACCAAATAAGCCTAATTTTCTGCCATATTTGCGAAGCCTATATATATATATATATATATATATATATATATATATATATATATATATATATATATATATATATATATATATATATATATATATATATATATATATATATATCGCACCAGACCGGTATTCTGGAGGTCGTGGGTTCGGATCCCACCCGGCGGACATTTTTTCACAACTCCTTTCACTTTCTGGGTATGGGGTAATATATGGGGTAATATACCCCAGAAAGTGAAGAACACAGTCGCCCAGATACATATATATATATATATATATATATGCTTTGCAAATATGTGCACAGTCCGTTCAATGTGAGCGTAATGACGCTTTAAACAAAAAGAAACGACCATCAAAAACCACGGAGTACTAAAAATATCTGCTAGCCACAAAGAGAAACACTCAATCCAGTCATGTATACAGTCACTGTTATTCCGGGCTCTATGTGAGCCACACACTAATACGAAAGCTCATACGTGTTTTCTTTTTTTACGCAACTCATCGACGCGAATAACACTACAATTTCACAGGGTAGGCTTATACAGGGTATCCCAGCTATCATATATATCCGTGCACTGCGTCTACTTGTTGGGGGGTCACATTCACCGAAAACGAGCGGGTGTTTTTCAGCTAATGGGTCATCTCATACCTACAACGCAATTTTGCGAGACGTTTTGGGTTTTAAGCGAGGCCACATTCATTACCACTGGAGCGGATAAGTATTGCGAAGTTAAACGAGCCCATCACAGTTCCGGTACTGTCGATTGGATTTATCAGGTCTAAACTAGGCGACGATATAACGTCGACGACATAACGGGTCTCCATCTGTGGATGGAATTTGATCTGCCGACCATGACACTCGCTAAGGCGCCGTGGAATGCGCCAAACCGCGTCGCCGGTGAGCTTTTGTTGTCGTTCGAGCCCCCTGTCAAGCCGCAGTTATGTTGTTTTGTATGTATTCCAAATAGGCATGACCATGACGACTTTCACAAGTCCTAGACGGGAAAAACGAGCGAGAAATCAAACGCCGCGCCGAAACCTGTCAACTACTCTGCGGTAGCCTCCACCGTAGACGCCGCGGAAAAACGGGAGCAAGCGGCCTAGTAGTACCAGCGCTAAGAGCCGACAGTCGCTACGAAGTGCTTCGTGTCCTGAGCACGAAGTGCGTAAACATTTCGCCTTCACCATCTTTCCATTTAAAACTGGTTCTTGTGCACTCACCATCGGTGTCGAGGCTGATGGTTTGGTTGGAGCCACATGGGAATTGCCCAGTGTGGAAATCTCAGCTAAGGCCCCAACGTCGATGCGCACAGATGATGTGCGCCGCCTGGCACCCGATCGAAGGGGCCTAGAAGTCGACTCGGGGGAGGTTGCTGTGCGGATCATCGCGCCCGATCCGAGGGATCCAGTGGGCGGTGTGCCGGCCCTCGCACCAGATCCGAGTTGCTTGGAGGGCGATGTCCTCGCTCGTGATCCAGGAAACGCTGTGTCGCATCTAGAAGTCGCACCCGACTCCAGGTACCCAGATGTCAATGAGCGGGTCCGGAGCGTTGGCTTGTGGGTATCAGAAGCCGATTCGAGTGCGATAGCAGATGCCCCGGATGCTCCAGAGTGAATCCGTTGGGCAGCTTCCGCGGCCGCGTTGAGCGTGTGCCAGTCCGCAATGAAAGGTCTAGGTGTCGTAGCTCTCTTTCTGATTATGTGCTGAAAGGCCAGCGCGCTTCTCGAGGGTCTGCAGTTTAGGACGCATTTGATGGTGTCGTCCGCGCTGGCCCTGCCGAGCATTACCTGGCCCCTTATCCGTGCTGCCCTGTGGTACATGCGGAGCTGCATCTCGGCCAACCTATCCGCCTCCGCGGGAGAAGGGTCGTCGCCAGCGTCGGGTGGCAGGTTGCCTCCAGTCATCCTTGCTGCCCAAAGCTCTTCGATCTTCAAGGGGCCCTTGAAGTCGTAGCAGTTGCTCGAGCACAAGGTGGCTGCTGCTGGCGGTGGCTGCGGAATCCACTCTGGCAATGGCGCCCACACGAGCGCTCGTGAACCCTGGTAGCGTGCACGTCGTCGTTCTTCTCTACGGCACAGGGCCTTTGATTGGTGAAGGGTCGGGGTTAAGGCACGCGGAAGAAGAAAAGGAAGCTTAAAATATCATCAGAGATAATAATTAAAATAACATTCGTTTGCACGTGAAAAAAATTAACGTGTAAGTGTTCAAGCCTGCTTATTCGCCAAGACTCTGCCTTTCTTTCAAAACTTCAAACGCTCGTAATACGTCAAAGATGAAAAATTTAAAAGAACAGTCCGTGGGCTGGATACTGTGCTCACTCCCTAGTTTATTTTATGTCCAGAAGCCCGGGCAGACCTATCCTGACGCTTGTTGTATTTGTTGTTGTTAATGAACAAGCAGACCTAGCCTTGCATGGTGTACGGTCAATTGCTTCAGCCGATCAACACCTTTTTACTGCAGAGCAGTATATTGTCACGGTAGAAACAGAACTACTAGTAGAATAGTAGATACTCTAAAAGCCTTTATTTAGTGACGCTAGCTTCACCCTTCGCTAGACGTTCCTCTCCGTTTTCTTTCTTTCGTCGCTGCCGTGTTCGTTCACTCGGTTACGCGGATATAAACAGACGCCGCTCCCTCGAAGCCCAGGTAACGGCTGCCGAAGGGCTGCCGCCTAAAACGGCCGAAAGCCGCCGTCACCCTTTCCACTCAAATGCACTTCGCCAAGTAGTTGCGAATCCCTCCCTGTAGGAGAGAAACTCCCCCAGTTGGAACGCCAGTTTTAGCCGATATTTCTTTTTCAGCTTGGAAGATCTTCCGAGCGACATTTTCGCCGCTGTTTTTCACGCCTAAGTATACGCCATAACCGGTTGCCGGTTTATGCGTGCACGGTTTGTGGGTAGAAAAAAAAGGGGGGGGGCGTGCACGCAAAGCTATGCTTCATGCTGCTACCGATGAAATTCCGGTTGTGCTGGTGGGAGATTTAGATGTCGAAATTACATGGCTTAATGCGGTTAGTCGGCTGTCCTCCTCAATCGAGTGGTTCGGGTGGGGGTTGATGTGTTACACAAACATCTTACACACATAGTAAGATGCATACGAGGGGGAAGGAAAACAGACAGCCACATGTTTGTACGCGAGAATAGAGCTCAAGGGGTTCCAGGTTTTTTACTTCTTTTCTCTTTTCCACGCTCCCTACCAGAAGAGGAGGAAGTAACTTTATTGTGTCCAGAGGAAAGGCCTAGTTATGGCCGGTGTGCTTCAGACGACGGCCAGGATGTTTTGGCTCCTAGCGGCGTCTTCGGCCCTCTGGACGGCCCAACGCTGGATGGCAGGGTACTCGCTAAGCAGCACGGTCTCCCACTGCTCTTTGGTGTTGATAATAAATGTTCCCTCTGTATTGCTGAAGTCTTTTCTTTGTATAGCAGGGCATTCCCAAAGCATGTGTGCCAAACTTGCAAGCTGGGGGCAGTGCTTACATTTACCATTACGAATTTCTGGGTGGAAGTGCCTGTAGAGGCCTAAGTTGGGATATGTATTAGTCTGAAGACGCCTCCATGCAACTTCTTGTTTTTTGGTCATCGAGGGGTTGGCTGCAGGTACTTCCATCTTTCGCCTCTGTATTGGTCAGTCACGTCCCGGTAGGTGCACAGGCAATCCTTGGTGTTGTCGGCAGGGTGTAGGGCGGATTGCAGGGGCTCTCGGTAGGTCAATGCTCGAGCAGCCTCGTTGGCCCGTTCGTTGCCCTCCAGGCCCGCGTGTGCGGGCGTCCATATTAAAGTGGTTCGGGTGTCTACGTTCTTGTACTGCTGGGCAAAGACTCGCAGTGCCACACTAGAGATTCTCCTCTTTGTGAAGTTGCGGATTGCAGGTTGGGAGTCGCTGACAATTTTCCTCGCTTGGGTTGTGGCTAGGGGTAACGTTATGGCTAGTTCTTCACCTTCTTCGGGGTGTCGTGTTCGGATGGAGCAGGCGGTGAGAACTTTTCCTTCCTGGTCGGTGACAACTGAGACCATAGCCCTTCGTTATTCGTAAGAGGCAGTGTCCGTGTAGACGACTTGAGGTTCTCCTTGGAGCTGTCTCCCTAGCGCTAGCGTTCGCATATCTCTTCGCTTTTCGTTGTAGACTGGATGCATGTTCTTGGGGAGGAGAGGAATGTAGATGCCTTTGCGTAGTTCGGCTGGAACAGTGTGTTTTTCTCCGAAAGTTCTCTCGTACGGGATGCGTAGGTGGTCGAGAATATACCTGCCGGTGGCCGTCTTGGTCAGACGCTCGAGGTGTGCAATGCGATGGGCCTCGATGAGCTCTTCGAGGGTGTTGTGTACACCCAGTGCCTCAAATTTTTCATTAGAGGCACATATCGGGATTCCCAGAGCCTGCTTATGCACCCTCTTGATGATACTGTTGATTTTATTGCGCTCTGCCTGTTTGAGGGGTAAGAAAGGGGCTACGTACGTAATTCTGCTAATTACGAACGCATACACGAGCTTTAGCAGCGTTTTCTCCTTCATGCCTCTATTCTTGTTGGCTATCCACGCAATCAGACTCGTGATCTGATGGGTGGCTTTCTCTAGTGTTTTCACTGTCTTGCCGTTGTGTCCGTTGGCCTGGAGGTAGAGGCCGAGGATACGTATCTCGGCCACTTCGGGTATATGGGTATCACCTACTCGCAGCGTTATGCTGTGATTTTGTGGGGTATCCTTGGGCTTTCGACCTCGTCGCGTGGGCTTGTACGACAGTTGTTCGGACTTTTCCGGAGAACAGGAAAGGCCGATTGTTTTGGTGTGTTGCTCCACAGCGTCCACTGCCAATTGAAGGCGATCTTGTATATCTCCATCGCTGCCCCCCGCTGTCCACAAAGTGACATCGTCAGCGTAAATGCTGTGATGTACTTCATCTATGATTTGCAATTTGTTGGCGAGGTCGATCATGCTGGCGTTAAATAGGAATGGTGAAATGACTGATCCTTGTGGAGTTCCAATGCTCCCTGTTAAGATTTCAGTCGAATCATGGGGTCCCACCTTAAGCTGTGCCGTTCTGTCGTTCAGAAATTTCCCGATATAGTTGTAGGTCTTCTCCCCTACCTGTAATTTCTGGAGACTGCGGAGAATTGCATCATGTTTGATTCTGTCGAAGGCTTTGGTTAGATCAAGCGTGACTATCACGCGGGCGTCAGTGGCCGCCTTGTCTTCGTTGTTGACGATCTGGTGTTGTAGTTGCAGCATGACGTCTTGGGTTGACAAACCGGCCCTGAAGCCTACCATAGAGTGTGGGTAGAGCTGGTTGTCTTCCATGTGGTTGTTGATCCTATTGAGAACCATGTGTTCGAGGAGCTTTCCGAGGCAGGATGTCAGGGAGATCGGTCTAAGATTCTCCACACAAAGCGCCTTCCCGGGCTTAGGTATGAGCCATACTAGCGCCTTCTTCCATTGCTTGGGCAGTGTTGCGTCGTGCCAGCACTTGTTGAAGTAGTCGAGTAAGAGCTCACACTCTTCGTCTGCGAGGTTGCGCAGCCTCTTATTAGTGATGCCGTCTGGGCCCGGCGATGACTTCGGTTTTAGTCCCTGTAGGGCCGCCTTGAGCTCTTCTATGGTAAACGGTTGGTCCATTTTTTTATTGGGAGCGCCTTCATAGTCTTCATGCTTCTCGCAGGGGTGTTCGGGTGTGTATCGAGCGTGCATCTCTTGGATTGTCTTGTGTACATCACCCTGATTGTGCGTGTGGAGAAGTTTTTCCATATTCCTGAACTGTTCGAATTTACTTTTTGTGGGATCGATAAGGTGCCGAAGTATATTCCAAGCTTTAGCTGTGCCCATCTGGAGTTCCGTGCGCTCACATAGAGCATGCCAATTTTGCAGCATGAGCTTGTCTGCGTACTCTTGAATTTCGAGGTTGAGTCTCGCTATGCGGCGTTTGAGTGGCCTATTGCATTTATTCGTCTTGAAGCGTTTTTTAAGGCTCTCTTTGGCCTCCCCCATGTGTAAAAGCCTGGAGTCCACCTGTTGGAATTCCGCTTCTTCGGGGATGGTTGGGGTAGCATCTTCTGCCATCCTCTTAAGTCTAGCCGTCCACTCTTCGATGTCGTGTATTTCACCGCCGGTTTCCTGGGAATGTTGCCTGAACTTTTCCCAGTTAATGATTTTGCACACCATCCCCTTAGGCTTGGCCGGGCCTGTCGCGAACCAGGTGGCTGTGATGTTGTGATCGCTGCCCAAATCTTGGCTGATGTTGCTCCAATTGGCACTGTGGCCTTTAGCCAGGTTCCTTACGAACGCAAGGTCCGGGGTTGTGTCTGTCGTGACGCTATTTCCCTGCCGCGTGGGTTGGCTGGGGTCCGTTATCAGAATTAGGCCTTCCCTCTGCGCGTCTGCCCACAAGTTTCTGCCCTTGACCAATTCTTTCGTGTATGCCCATGCGAGATGGGCCGCGTTGAAATCACCGAGTATGAGCAGCGGGTGCCCCTTGGCGGCTTCTATTGTCTTGCGGAAGAGGTTGGCGAACCTGTGCTGTTTTTTGGGCTGCTATATAGATTAAGTATGAACAGGCTCGTGTCACCTTTCTTGGAGGTAGAGAAAATTTCCAGAAGAACGTGCTCGATCAATTTTTCTTCGATGTCGTGCTGAAGAACCGGTACATTCCTTCTGACCAAAGAAGTAACGGTGGATGACTTGCCCTGTGGCGTTAAGGTCTATGAAAGATCTGTGCTTGCAAGTGTGGCTTTTCCTCCTGTCTCCTGTAAGGCCAAGATGTCGGGGGGCGTCTGCTGCGTACTTAAGTATAGCTGCATGGTGCTTCTTTTTTCGGAAACCTCTGCAGTTCCACTGCCGGACACAGTACTGGGAATCCCTATTTGTAGTCTGCATCGTTGCAGTCATTGGGATCAGTACTTTTATGTCTATCGGTGGAGCTGTACCTGTCGTAGGGCTTGCTGTATTTTGAGCGTTTTTCCGCTATAGCTCCCTCAATGTGGCTCATTCTGCTGTTCATCGTTGATTCTATTCGGCTTATTCTGTCAGACAGGTCTCCTACGGCGCGTTGTATTATGTCTTGCGTCGCTCTTATAGCTTCTGCTACGGCCGCATTCATTTCCGCTCTTAATTCAATCTTCAGGCCGTTTGTCAGATTCATCTAGCTTATTCTCCTGCTTCTCGGGTTCAGAAGTTTCTTTTGCGCACTTCCGAGGTGGGTTGAGGTTCTCAGAGTGGCAGTGGTTTTTGTCAACTGCAGGTGTTTTGTTTACTTGCTCTCCGTTTGCCTTGAGAGCCTGCGCTATTTCAGAAGGGTTGCGCTCGTGGTGTCCATGGGTTGGGGTTCTTTTTGGCCCTCAAGTGCGGTTATTTTCTTTTTGAGTTCTCTGTTTTCTTGCATGACTAACTCGAAGAGTTGTCGGATGCGCGCGAGTTTGTTTGCTCGCCCTGCTGTCTATTAGGGCATTTGTTTCCTCTCTTGTCTAGCATTTCTATTACTGTTCTTGGAGACCTGGTTTGCCCAGCTCACCTGTTCTGATGTTTTGCTTGAGGCGAGGATTCCGCCGCCTCCCAGGTTGTCCTCGGGGAGCCGGGTGGCCTTGTCTTGTACAACCTGTTCACTGGCTTGGTTTGGGCACTCTTGGGTCTGGTGTCTTGGCGGTCGTTTCCCTCGGCTGTTAGATCGGGGCCTGTGGTCCTTACTGCTGTTTCTTGCTCCAGGTAGGGGGGGGGGGAAAGAAACAGATCTCTCCCTCCTCGTTGCCGATGGACTTCGTCCTTTCCTTCTGAAGGGGCTGCGTGATGGGCGCTCCTTGGACGGGCTTTCTTGCTGGCGAAGTTTCTTCTCCCATTGGCGTCTCTTCAGAAGGTAGGGGGTTTGAAATCGTTTGTGGCATTTCTTGTCGCCGGTGGCGTGGCCTTTTCCACAAAGGGCGCAGGTGGGGTCGCAAGGATGGTTTTCAGGTGGTTGTTCTAGCCCACATCCCTTGCAGCGCACATCCTGAGGATTTGGGCATCCATACGATGGCCCACTTTGCCACAAACGTTGCAAACCTTCCACTTCTTTTTGTGCAAAAAGCAGCGTAATTCAGCCCCGCGGTAGTAGAGATACTGTGGGACCTTTCCTCCTTTGAAGACTATGATGAGCGAGTTTGTCCGACCCATCCTTCGTGCTTATAAGATAGTTGGGTTCCGCTTGTTCTTCTGGTGATATCTTCTTGGGTGTCATATAGGGGGATATTTCGTATGACACCCTTTGCCGTGTCTTCAGGTGGGGCTGCGTACGCCATGACCTCGTAGGAACTTCAGCCGATTGAGAGTTCCTTAATTTTGCCGTAGACGACCGCTCTGGCTAGCGATGGGGTGCTGATCACCAGGGTGTTTTGTTGAGGGTTAGCTCTCAGGATGTCCTCCGTCTCTAGCTCCTTTCCTATTCCCGTGGCTTTAGCGATGCTGTCGTGGAGCTGCGCTTGACAGTGCTTCGACACGTTGAGCCCGTGTCGGGGGCGGAGTACAATCTTAATGACCTCCCTGGGGAAGCTGGGTCTCTTGGGACCTTTCTTCGTATTGACCGCATATTGCCGGAAGCTGATCCCTGCAGCGCCGACGGATGGCTCCTGCGACGTTTTCTGAGAGATTTGGCATAGCTCCGCGAAAGCTCGTCTACTTTTCCTAGAGTGGCTAAGGAGCCACCCGGGCTCGCTTTCGAAGGATTCAGGGCCAATACTCTCACCTTCGACTTCAACGGCCATCGGTTGTAGACCTCGTGCCTCTAGGATAGTTGCTTCGGGCGTTTTCACCCCCCCCCCCCCCCCGGTGCTTCGGTGTCAGCCGACATGGCCGACCAGGCTAGGGAGGGTTGTTGGGTTCGGTGGCTATCACACGCAAGTAAGCGCCCAGGGGCACTCGTGGTGGAAACGCTGCGTTTTTGGTGCCCCTTACGCACACTAAACAGCACGAAAAGTACACCAACCGTAGGTATTTTCGCCAGGAAAGCTGTGTAAACACAGAGCCATATGGAGGAACGTCCACACTCCTCGGCTCCCTAGCCGCGCCTCTCCTACCAGAGGAGTGAACGAAATTTTGAACGCCTGGGCAGCTGTTTGCTCTCGGTAAGGAACATTCACTCGGCCTCTGCCATGTAATCCGCCGTGGTCACAAGGAATACCGTGCTCAATATTCAGCAGGTGCTGATGGAAGCATAAAACGAAAACGCTGGTATGTTTGGATTTCGGCGCACGTTAAACATATCCCTGGGTGGCCTGAATTAATACGCAGCCTTGAGATTCGGCACATCGAAACAAGCCTAGCTAGGTGAAACCCCAAGTAACAATATGTTTCCTGCGTATATCGGCTGAAAAATGCTGCGTCGTAGAGAACAATGTTTCTTTAACTTTGCTTTGCAGTAACACATCGCTGAACACAAATGTATGAGTGTTTCACAATATCGCATTTCCCGGCCTTGAATTTGGATGGGCTTCAGATCATTCATAGCCCTCCAAGTAAACTATTGTGTAGCCATTTATTAAAAAGCGTTTAATTATAGTCAGTTTTGTGCCCACTCTGGACATTGTTTTAAGGATAGTCGTTTTTATTAACAACGCGTACTTCTACCCAATTTTCCAAATATACTATAATATAGAGCAGACAAGGGCCTTTAAGGGCTCGTTCAAGGCCATGTGCTTTGCACGAACAGTAATTAGATTACTCAAAGTGGTGTAACAATGTGCATACGCATCGATAGACAATTTTCAGAATTCTCGCACATTAATAAAATGCCTAGCCATTGTAATTCCCGCACTCTTCGTCGCGTGCTCATTCTTGGTGTATATCCCGCGTGAGCGTATCAAGACCACCGCGTTGCGTGTGACGCGTGCGTAGTAACTGATAAGAAAGGTGCGACTCGCAGTAGCTAATCTATACGAAAACATGACGTTAGAGGGAGTAGCGGTATTCGAAAGTGCTTGATTTGCGGGGCATCCGTATTTTAAAGCGAAACTTTGTATGTCTCACTGATGTGGCATGTCGCATCGAAAACGCACTGCATCAAAGCCACCTTTCTCGGATAGCGATGATGTTCGTCGGTGAAGCGAAAGAAAAAAATGGCTCAGGTTTAACGCCTCTAAACCTAGTTGTCCAGAGCGAGAGCAAAGACTATGAGCACAGTTTTTCACGGTAGTTTTCCTTTGCTTGAGGCTTTGCAGCCTACCGTTTAGCTACACCTACCGGATGATTGGATTCGTCATTTCGCTTGCAATGAAGGGCGCGCACAGACAGCGCAGCCGGCACCGCATCAATGGCGACACTGCGGAACCATATTCGCCGGCAAGCAGTGCTTTCGTGTGCGTGCATCGTGTGTTTCCATAGTCTTCGTCCCCCTAAACTCAGTCAGCGCAGTGCTTTCGTATATCAAACATTGAACCCTCACCTAGGTCACGTGATTCGCTTTTGCTGAACCGCACACACAGGCGGCCCAGCCGCCGCTGTACGATAAGGCGCAGGCGAAACAGCCGTTCAACCCTCGCCTGGTCACGTGGTATTTCCGCGGCGAAGCTCCGAAGGAGCGAAGCGATCAGAAAGGGGCAGCTCGCGCGCCGGCGACTGAAGGCCATTGAGACGCGATGAGTGACCTTGAAAGGTGTAGCGTAGTAGAGCTTTCTCTCTAAAAACGCTTACCGTGTTCGGAATAGAATCTGACTCCCTCGTGTCATGAAGCCGACGTCTGTCCGATGGCGACATTCCGTCACTGTCGAAGCAGTTTGGATTTGGAGAAGGGTTCATGGACGTGAAAAATTAGACAGTAAATAATTCACCCCTCCGTCTAACGACGACGATAGCACGAGTCAAAGTCCAAACCATCTGCGAGTCCATGTCGTAACTGAGACCATAACCAAGGAACCCTCACGAGAAATCTTCGCGTTCAACCATCGTCTTCATTACACGGAAGGGTGCACGATTTTCTCGTACAATCTGTCGATAGGGAACCGCTAGGTGCGTTATAGTTACGATTGTTGATTTACGAAATTCCTCTCCGCCGTGGTTAAAGTTCACGCCTGGAGGTCCGCAGTGAGTAGTTTCAAAGCGCAAAAAAAATACGCGTTTTTTTGTTGTTCGGGGAAAGAGGGAGTGGTGCTGAAAGCTTGCTTTGCAACATAATACAGTGGGGATGAGTGGGGTAAAATATACTGCAACAGTTTGTTTGCAGCGGCAAAGTCAAAGTCAAGTTCGCAGCAGCAAAGTCGAATGCCATTACTTTGACTAAAGTCTAAAGCCACTGTGTTATACTCCGACACCCTTTTAAGTTGCTTTAACCTCTACATACGCATGCATTGCTAAGCAATTTCTTCAGCCGCCATGTAAGCAGCTCGATACTGAAGGAGAAAGACCCTAACTACCTCCACGAGACCCCAGGTACCTTCACGAAACGATGTACACTTAGCCTCTGTAATGACAGCTTCACAACTAACAAAAGGACATTGCTGGAAAGACACTTCTTCCGGGGCAATGTCAGATGTGTTTGAGAGTCCTTTTTCGCCCGAGGGGCCCGAGGGCAACGTTCGCGAAGCTTGCGCACGACGGAGTCGCTGGGCATCTCACGGCGCGGCCTGGCGTGATGGACGTGCGTGTGAACGCGCACCGTAACGTCGTGGCGGCGGACGCGGGCAACGAGGAGGCCATGGAGGTGCTACTGGCCATCACCACCATCTGTGGCATCCACGTGAGCCCCAGAGAGCCGTCGTCGAGCAGCACGGGCGTCATTGTGGTCGACGACATTGCTATCCCGGCCGAGGCAGTCGCCTCCAGCCTCGAAACGCCCGTGCCGGTGCAGTCAGCTTTTCGCAGGGGGACTGCAGTGTACCTGCGCTTTTCGGCGTCTATCCCCCCTGCGGAGGTTGCGCTGCACAAGCTCCGTCGGCCGGTGAGAGCGTGCCGACCGCGGCCATTGCAGTGCGGCAGGCTTGACCACGCCACAGCGAGCTGCAATCGCGAGAGGAGGTGCTGGCGATGCGGAGGTTCCCACCTGAAGACAGCGTGCAAGGCTGCGAAAGCTCATTGCACCATCTTCGGAGGCCCCCACGTCGTGCTCGACCACTCCTGCCCGCGCTGGCAGGAGGAGCGCCGTGTGTGTGTGGAACTGGTACGAGCCCCGGTGCCTGCCTCTCACATGGGCGTCCGTGCAGCCCCGCGAGCGGCCACGCAGCCTCAGCCGTCAGCATCAGCAGTGATTCCGCCGGGATGCAGCAGCAGCAGCAGCAGACAACCCAGCTACATCCCAGCAGCCAGGCAGACCCTGCGCGATCGAAGCGAGGTCAGAAGAGCTTGCGAAAGCAGCTGGCCTCGCGGGGCCAGCCACACCCCGAGCCTCTCCATGGCTAGGAGCCACCGCACACAGCCCCTGGTGCCTACAGTGCTGCAGTCGAACGCCAACTCGCTGCGACCGCGTCGTGCGGAGCTGAGTGCGTTTCTGCTGCAGCACGAGCCCCATGTCGCGGCTCTACAGGAGAGCTACGTGCGAGTGGGAAGGGACGGCTCGGGGGGGATTCGCCTGCAGGGCTACAGCGGCTATCACAGCTCCACGGCGTGTGACTATGCCCTGTGCTCGGCGGTGGTGTGTGGCGACCCGTCCCACCCCCCAGGAACCTCGCGTGCCTCACTGTTCGTGCGGAACGGCGTGCAGCACGCAGAGCTGGATACCAGTGCGGTGACGACAGTGGTGCAGGAGTGCGCGGCAGTGACAGTGTGACTCAGTGCGGGTGGTGCAGACATTAAAGTGTGCAGTGTGTACGTGCGCCCCGGACAGCCCTGGGACGCGTGCCTCCTGGATTGGCTGGTGTCCCTGTGCGCAGCCCGCCATCTCCTCTGTGGTGACTTCAATGCGCACCAGACTGCGTGGGGAAATGGCCGGATGGACGCTCGCGGAGAGCATCTGTGGGACGCCACTCTGCGCCTCAGTCTGTCTGCTGAACACTGGTGAGAGCACCTTCCGGCGTGGCAATTGCGCAGCCACCGCCATTGATCTCACCCTGTGTCAGCCGGGTTGAGGCCTCCTGGAGGAGGGATCCCAGCACGTGGGGCTCCGACCACTACACGCTGCACATCACACCACCCGACAGGACAGCCAAGCGAGCCGCACTGCACCACGTCACCCACTGGGACCGGTTCCGGCACTGCCTTGCCGATCAGGACCTGGGGGAAGGAGCCGAACTGTTCCGGGGCCTGGTGGGCTGCCGCAGGCAAGCCACGCAGAGCTGCACACTAGGCGAGGGGGCCACCACGCCGGACCTGAAGCTGCTGCAGCTGCGGCTGGTGCGCAACCGTGCGGAGAGGAAGGCCCAGCGCTCGGGGGAGCGGGCGGACTGGACAGTGTACCGGCGAGTGGACCCGGCTTGACGCAGTCACGCCAACCGCATTTGCCGGCAATGCTGGGCCAAGCTATGCGTCAGCTCGGAGGCCGAGTCACGCTTCCGCCGCCTCTGGGGAATCTTTAACGCCATACTGAAGCCCCAAAGAAACCGCAACCCCCTGGCTGCCATCGCCATCCGCAAGCAGGCCAGCTTTGCGGAGTTGGCCGACCTCTTCGCTGCACACTTCCTGCCGCCACACCAGGCGGAACCAGGGCCCGCTACTGCTGTTGCTGGGACGGGGGGGGGTGCATCACCCCCTCAACAACGCCCCCATCACGGAGGCTGAGCTCCGAAGTGCCCTCCGCAGCTGCAAGCGTAAGTCGGCGCCATGGGCGGATGGCCTCACCTACCAGATGATGCGCAATCTGGATGAGGTGGGGTTCGGCCGGCTCCTGGCCGCCTACAACGTCATATGGGACACGGGCCGGCTGCCACCTGAGTGGCTGCTAGCCATCTTGCGGCCCTACCCAAAGCCAGGCAATCGCCATGTGGCAGTCACGGCGTACCGGCCCGTGGCCCTCAGATCCTGCGGCTGCAAGCTGCTCGAACGGGTGGCACTGCGGAGAATGGAGGCCATCGCAGCCGAGGAAGAGGCCATCCCCGAGCAGCTAATGGGCTTCCAAAGGCACGGGGCAGCCACCGACTCCATCGCCGACGTCGTGGCGGCCCTTCAACACGCCAGGGCCTTCAAGCAGGTGGCGGCCCTGGTGCTGCTGGACATGAAGGGCGCCTTCGACAACCTTTAGCGTCATGCCATCTCCCTGGCCATGGAGGAGGCTGGCATTGCGGGCAAGCTGCGGAGCTTTGTCGAGGCGTTCCTGACGGGCCGCACGCCGCAGGTGCAGGTTGGGGACGCCCTGTCGGCCCCCCGGCCGGTGGACGTGGGCACCCCACAGGGCTCCGTCATCAGCCCCTTCCTCTTTAACCTGGTGATGGCAACCCGGTGGCCCCCTCCCAGAGGAGGGTTCCACCGAGTGTACATTTTTGGTGTACGGCGACGATATCGCCCTGTGGACGCTGGGGCCCAAGGGTCAGGGCCGAGCCATTGTACGGCAGCTGCAGGCGGCCATGGATGCAGTCCGGGCCAAGCTGGCGGGCGTCGGCCTACAGCTGTCGGCGACAAAGACAGACGCCATGCTTGTACATCCAGACGCCGCCGCCCGTGGATGGATCCGGCACCAGACCATCGATGGTGATTGGATTGAATTGGAGTAAACTTTATTTGTGCCTGCAGATCGGCGTTTTTGTGTGACGTGATGCGGGCCCGGCGTCATCCTACGGGTTAGCCGGTACTTGGTCCGAGGCATCCGCTCGCCGTTGACGGCTCGCGAGTCTCATGCCTTTCGAGCACCCTCAGGACCAGCTGGACGGCCAAGAGTTGATGTTCGCGGTCGTAGCTCTTCGCGGCTTCTTCCAGCCGCGGCGGGATGGTTCTCCATACCGCTTCCTCCGGTTGTTTTGAGCAGTCCCACAGCATATGGTACTGGTCGGCCGTCTCCCTACGGCACACCTTGCGCCTGTCGGTCGGGTACGCTTCTGGGTACATTCGATGCATCAAGGCCGGGGTGGGTAGCGACCCGGTCTGTAGCTGTCTGAGAAGTACAGCCTCCGCCCGGCTCAGCCCCGGGTGCGGCGGTGGGTGAGCTCTGCGAGACAGGCGGTAGGCCTTCGTGCTCTCACCGTAGTCCGTCCTGCGGTCTTTGGCGCCGAACCACGCGGGACGGTCGGTCGCGGGGGCGCGGTTGGTTAGAGCTCGTTCCGCCACGTGTGCCGTCTCGTTGTGGTTCGCGTTTCTCGCCGACGCGCACTCGCGCGCATCCGCCGGGAAACACCTGATCCTCACTCTTTTTTTCTTGCACTTTGACTCCGCGCAGCACGCGCGCGGCCTGGTACGCGGCCTGGG
The DNA here is from genome assembly GCF_048455015.1 of Haemaphysalis longicornis. NCBI lineage: Eukaryota > Metazoa > Arthropoda > Arachnida > Ixodida > Ixodidae > Haemaphysalis > Haemaphysalis longicornis. The sequence continues at coordinate 466,100,469 of NW_027526203.1, forward strand.
GCTCACCCTGGACCACCGGCTGAACTTCCGGCAGGCAGCCAAGGAGCTCCGAGCCAGGGCCCAGCTGGCCACCACGGCAGTGCACAAGATGGTGGCCCGGGACAGTGGTTGCTCACAGCGGACGGCTCTCCGGCTGTACAATGCCTCCGCTATGGGTCTCCTCATGTATGTGCTGCCGCTAGTGAGCCTGCGGAAACCAACCTGGCGGCAGCATGAAAGGGATCACCGCAAAAGGGTCCGCGCTTGCCTTGGCCTGCCCCAGAGCTCGCCGTGCGAGAAGACGCTGACCTAGGCGGGGGGCGTGGACCCTCGAGATGGTGGCTGACCAGCGGGCGCTTGGCCAAATTGACCGGCTGCAGCGCGCCGAGGGGGGGGGGGGTGGGGGTGGCGGCCCGCTGCTGCAGTGACTGAGGGGCGACCACCACTCACGCATGGGGCGGATGCTAGCGCTCTACGAAGAGGTGGTGGCCCCCGTGGATACGCGACCTGGTGTCCCGGCTCCTGCTCTGGCAGCTGACGTGAGGCTAGACATCCCAGGTCTGCGCAGCAAGCGGCGGACCCCCCACAGCGGACAACTGCAGCTGGCACAGGGCGTCGTCTGGGGCGACCTACACAGCTACGCCCTTGTTTACACGAACGGCTCGGTGCGGCAGCAGCAGGGGTCGGCCGCAGTGGCCGCCATGCTGGTAGAGGCCACCCGGCAGGCGCGTCTGCCTTATGCCTCATCTTCGGCTACAGCAGAGCTGGTGGGTGTCGGACTTGGCCTGGACCTGCTGCTGGAGATAGGAGCCCTTGCCCGACCGCTGTTCCCTGCTGTGCTACTCCCGGGTGGCCCTGGCGCGTCTACGGGACGGTGACTCGCACTCCCTGTTGGTGCGTGGCATCCGGGAGAAAGCGGCGCAGCTGGCGGACCGGGGCACTCGGCTGCGCCTGCAATGGGTCCCCGCCCACATCGGGCTGGATGTCAACGAGCGGGAGGACGAGCTGGCCGCCAGGGGACACGCGCTGCCTCCCTCGGACATGGTGGCCCAGGCAGCAGCGGACGACGCCCGCCTGCTCATCCAACGACACCTCCGCACCAGGCATCCAGACCCGCGGCTGCGGGTCGGAGGGGGTCTGCCGCCTGTGTGGGCATCACGCCTGCCTCATCGACTGCGCTCGGCCATCCTGCGCTTCCGCGTGGTGGACGCGTGGACGGCAGAGCGGAAACAACGACTGGGGAGGGTGGCCAGCCCCGCCTGCACTCACTGCCGAGCGCCCATGCAGTCCCTGCCATATGTACTTACGAGTACCCCAAGTTTGCGGCAGGGCGGGTGGAGCTTCTGGCCGTGCCACAAGGAGTGCGGCTGCTCGAGGAGCTGCTTTGGCCCCCACGCAGTGCCAGGGAGCGGGACAAAGTGCTCGAGGCCCTGGGAGCATACCTGGGTGCCTCGGGGCTCCACAGCGCACTACGCAACAACTTCAAATAACTGCCCAGGTTGCCGTGGAGTGCTGCTGCTGGTATAGCTTTCCTGTGCGTTGATATATGTGTGTGTGTGCGTGTGTATGTGTGCAGGTGTCCGTTTTGCTACACCTTGGTGTCGTGCACCTTGATGTTTATTTATGTCTACGGCTTCGTTTTTTTCTTCACCTATACGTTGTATATAGTATGTCCCTTCTTAATCTTGCCCATGTGTTATATATTTATGTAAGCCCTCTACCCTATCGCCCTATTCCTATGTACTCTTTCCTCCCTATCCCACATCCCCTACACCAGCAGGCGTTCCGGTGTCCGCCCCTGGGCGAGACAATTTACGCCTGTTGGTGGACCTTCCTTTTTTTATTGTATAATAAATACATACATACATATGGGGGCCTCAGGCCCGTATACTAGATACCTCCACAAAATCTAATGTATACGAATGCACTGTTGGGAAGGAGTTTTTCCGGGGGCAATATAAGGAGGTTGTTATGAAGTTATGACGCCCCGAGGTCCCTTTATTATATACCTCGACAAGACCCGCTTCTGGTCAAGAGGTCCAATGAGTCAAGATGTCCAACGAGACAAGAGGTCCAATAGTCACGTGACAGTCGAGTCAAGGGGTCCAACGCGTCAAGAGGTCCAATTTGGGTCAAGAGGTCCAACGCGTCAAGAGGTCCAACGCGTCGAAAGGTACAACGCGTCAAGAGGTCCAACGCATCAAGAGGTCCAACGCGTCAAAAGGTCCAACGAGCCTTGCTTTATTTTGTCTTCTTCATTTATAATTCCCCCCCCCAGCCGTTCTTAATACATGAACCCCTGAGCTCATTTTATAAAATGGCTGGATCCAATAAAATCTCGTAGTTATATTTGGTCGTTTAAAGGAGTAGGGACACGAAATTTCAAAGCTGAGAAAACTATGTAAAATGCGTCCTTTTTATCAGGAGACATTTCCCAGCAAGTTCCAACAGTAGCCGTTCCATATAACATATTTTAAATCCATTTTAATCTCTGCTCGCACGAAAAAGCCCAGAGCGGGCAGCATGACATCATCTGATACTTGCCCCAAACTGCCGACGTCGGGACTCCCGTGACGTAGCCGACGCGCAGGCTGTGGTTGGCGCGCGCTGCTACACCGTGTGTACACGTCATGGATTTGGTACCAGGACCGACATCGTGCTGCCCGAGAGCGCGGAGATGGTTTAGACCTCGGCCGGCCTGGGCGAGCGCGTGCGGTCGCTCGCGCGCGCGTCCAGACCCGCAGCGGTGCGACAAGAATGGTGACGTCAAGTGCTATTTCCTGTCATGGCGGCCACTCGTCGTTCGTTTTGCGAAACCGAAACTGGCACGAATAAACGACGCCGTAAATGATTGTTTAGTCTGCCATCGACGGTCTAATGTGGGCTAATACATACCCATAGGAGCGAAAAAAACGTAACACGAAAATTTCGTGTCAGTACTCCTTTGAGTTATGCGGGTCCACATTTTGATTAATGGCTGCTAGTGATGGTTGCTGACTGTTCCGGTTATTTCGTTGATTCTGTACTATACTACTATATGGTTATTGGCGAAAAGCAGACAGGCTGTTTTCCAGATTGCGCGGTTATATTGCTAATAACGGTTCTTGGTGACGGTTACCGACTGCTTGAGCGACATATTTTGGACTTTTAGGATTTAGGGTCGGTGTTCCAGTCTATGCGTTCTATGACACATACTATACCAATTCTATAGAAATGCACTTCAGCATCTTACGTATAGTCTTCCCTTTTAGTATCTCAGTACTCTTAATAGTCAATACTTTTTTTGCGTAACTTTGGCCAGTCCTGGGTTCTCGTGTGTTCTGTTTTTTTTTTAATCGTGACTAGCGATCGGGGCTCCTCTGAAAGGTTGCCGAGTGCTGTAGTCCCCAAACCGAATAATTCTTATTTGAACGCGTAGCACGATATACGCGTTTCTTCGTCCCTCTAAAGTAAAATAATTCAGCTTCCATCCACCAAGTTACCAACGCCGACACACCCCGTCAATTAACTACTCTTTGAGCGCTATGCTAGTTATTTTGATCGAGAAAGGTGTAATGAGGAATGTTTATTGAAACAGAAACGCACAGTTACAGGAACCATCTATTTAACAGTTGAATGATATTAAAATGGAATGACATGTCCGCAACAATCAAGTACCTAGCGTCGCGGCGCAAAATTCACAGACTATGCCTTTTTCATCGTTTTTATCACTCCATACACCTAAACCAGGCTTTCATTCCAGCTCATCGCCTTTCATGTCGACTAAGCCATTCGAAAGCTGTTTATCCTGCTCGTGCGCATACTGCCGCCCACAATTCTTCATTTTTTCTTCAAACATCTAAGGACTGGAATGATCTGCCTTCTGATGCCGTGCACCACTCCTGCATCACTCACTTCAAAGAAGCCATCGCACAAATCATCCTTCAGTGACTTGTTTACCCCCTCATGTAACGCCCTTAACAGGGCCCTTGAGGTATAATAAATAAATAAAAAATAAATAAACGCAAACGTTGAAGAAGCGCCCTACAAAGTGACGTGCACGGTCGAGCGTCGTCAACAAAAATGTAGCGGTGTTTGCCCGGTGAGCATCTAGTTTTCAGCGTTATTATATCCCGAAAAATCGAATTGGATCGGAAATATTGTTCATCAAAGAGACGTTTGATAGACAAAAGTATCGAAAGGGGAAAACCATCTTAATATTAAACAAGGTCGCCCGGAGCGGCGCACAGTAAACAGAGGAAATCTCGGCTCAGCTTTAAGAAGCTAAAATTTTAGAGCGTGCCTTTTTTACCAGGCAATATATACACAACATATATATATATATGTAAAAAGGCAATATATACACAACCTATACACAATTATATGCATACAAAACTTAAATACATAGACGCGTTATAATTTCAACTGATACACAATTAAATACATACAAAACTTACATACACAAACGCTTTACAACTTTTCGTAATGACACCGCGACTTGAAGCCCAAACGTGGCGGTGATTTGTAGCGGTGATTTGCTACAGCTTGGACCTCTCGACTCGCCCCAGCCGCGTCAAGAGGTCCACGGGGAGTCAAAAGGTCCAACGAGACAAGAGGTCCAACGAGTCGAGAGATCCAATATTGGACCTTTTGACGCGTTGGACCTCTTGACTCATTGGACCTTTTGACTCGGAATCGACAAGACCCCGTGTATCCCTATGAGGCGCTATTCCGACACTCTTTAAATTCGACTTCAGTGCTTTACTGAAATGCCTTGCTTCGAATACATATTTTCTACGGCAGTATAATGATTCTGATATTGCGGTATGACGGCGCTAGAACTTATCATTAAGATAATTTTTGGTACACGGAAAAAACATGACTCTTCAAACGTTAATATAGACAGACCAATTTCATTGTTGAGTTAGAAATGCTTAAGCATTTAGTAATCAAGAATTTACTTTGCTGGCATATGTACTGCAGTAATGCTTCGTCACAGGAAACGAAGTCGAGCTCTGCGCGGGTATAAGAGATATATATTTAGGAATGTATTGAAATACCTTTAACCTTATGTATACTATAAAGAATTCAAAACTCTCGTCTTATGGAGCAGAGCTCGCCGGAGAGATGCATTCCTAGAGATGCGTAGCACCAAGTGCTTGGTTCAGAGGTTGATCATTTGGGGGAGTGCTCTCTTTGGGTTACGATTCCTCGAAGTGAGAATTTATTTGGCCTTGCTAGGGGCTGAGGATTCGCTTACTTAAATTCCGATAAATTTCGATAATTTTTTTGAGTTAGTTCCGATAGATTTACGGGCCTAACGTTAATGAAGCATTCGCGAAGCCAATTCTAATACTAAATTTTTATGCACATTTCCTCCGATGCTAAGACGAAAAAAGGTCCACAAAATGGCGGGTCTAAATAATAGTGACGGATTTGTGAAAATACGTCTAAACTGGTTTGAGGTTCCCGAGTGAGGAGCGACTGCGGCGGCGGGGCAGATGGCGCCCGCCGCCGCGTTGGTCCCCCAGGTGACGTCACGTGCGGCGCGGGAAAGCGCGCTCGTTTGAAGGTCGCATTCGCGGGAGGAGGAAAAGGGGATACGAAGGATCCCCACAAAATAATAGTGACGGATTTGTGAAAATACATCTCACCTTGTTGCAGGGAAATTTTTTTTTTAAATCCTAATTTATGTAGACCTTCGTAGGGGTAATCTTTGGTAACTAACTTGTTTAAGCCCGGTAATATATTTAACTTCGGTAATTTAAGTTTCTAAGCACGTAACGGAGGCACTTGGGCGGAGTAATGCTGACATGTAAAATTAAATTAAATAGCTTGACGGTCGTAAGCGATATTTAAAGGGACCCTGCAACACTCTTTGAGCAGTGCAAGTAAACCTGCGCGACGTTTAGATTACACTGCCAGAAATACCTGAGCCAAATATTACACGTGCACGTGAAGCGGTGAGCGCGCAAATCGATGTAAAAGATGCGGAAAAACCAACCGCTCTCTCTTCAGTTGTCCTCATTATGGAACCCCTGGTATGGCCTAAGGGACGTCGCATAGGCCATGGCTGCCCGATCGGCTGTCACTGGTCAACCTCGCGGCTAGATTCTCCCATTTCCGTTGTCGTCATCGCTGTGTACGAACCTCTTCTATGCCTGAACCTGTAGCACAGTTTTGCCGTTTCTTTTGTGTTTTGAGTGCGCGCGGAGTTTGAGTGATGAGCTCAATACTTCCCTTTCAACGGGACCACTCGACTACAAACGTTTATTGCTTCAAAAACGCCCTACCAGCCCGAGCGCGCACTTGCGAGCAGGCATCCATGCCTGCTTTTTTGTGGCACCAGACCGGAAATAGGCCCCTCCGCGTTGCGGAGAAAAGGAGGAAACTACCCGGCATGTGATATATCGAAGGGCGCAAGGGCCAAAGAGATATGGGATGACTTCTTAAAACGCGTTTCAGCCAACGAAATTAATTTCGTCTTATTCATAAATTCTGAAATACCTTTATACCGATTCGTGTGAGTAACCTCAGGACGCAGAACGCCGCGCGGTTGTAGCTCTTGCGAAAGCAGGTTGACACGTTCAAATGTTTAACCTTTTCTTTGTGGACGAGGAAAGCTATGACTAGCTTGGTACACCATTTCCGCCGCATACGAACATGTTAATACTAAGCCCCAGGCCATCCACACTTTAATATTTAGGCGCTTAACATTCTCGCTGAAAACGAACGTCTCCCCAGCAATGCATTTGTGTGTACCAGTGAAGCCAAATTTAAGGGGGCCTTGTGTAATGCGTTTTCATTACGGGATACTAGGTTCTTATGAAGGCGTCAATGAACGGCCCTAGAGCCTTCTGATTTGATATCACACTGTTTACTAGGCTTTCCTAGCAAGGCGTGCGTGTGTAGTGCTGAAGCCGACTTTAAAGGGGCTACGTGTAGAGCAGAGTTAGATTGGACTGGGAAGTACTTTATTCGCATAGATCCTGCAGTGGGCGTGGGTTTGTTAGGACCGCCGTCTCAACCCGGCCCGTCGTCGCATCTTCTTCGCTACCCTAGTGGCCACAGGCCCCTTTCCGGAATCCGCAGTTTTCGAGTGCGGTGAAGACCCGCTGTATAACAGAACAGCTTGAGACGTTTATCCGACAACTCCCACTTGGTAATTTCTTCAAAATTTTTTCCCGTACACTTAGGGCGGAAGTTCCCAGAAAAAAAGCGAGTCTGTACGTTAGAAATATCTACACTCGGCTGAGCAGTGGTTCAGTCTTCTAGTGAAGCAATCTTGCCTATCCCGACTTTTCAAGATTTCTACTGTATATTGCTAACCACCACTGCCTTTTCACAATCCAGTAGCTCGTCCCGTTTCTGGAGCGAAGCTGGCTGATCGGCCACTGCCTTGTGTAGGGTAGCGGGATTGACACACAACTCCTTGCTTACTTAAAGTAACGGGTCACCCGCCCGTTACTGATGCAACGATGACGACGCGTCGTGGCGCGCATTTACGGAACATTTTTGCTTGCGACGGTCATTTATGGTGCGTATTCTACAGTGGTACTCTCCCCACCACCTTTCGCGCAGGTCAAACGCTGCAGCCATCCCCATTACTGGGACGACAAATTCTGTAAACGGCAGGAAGCCTGCGCAAATAAAACCGAAGCCAGGACCTCTGTCGTGCAATCTGGTTCGTTTGCCTGGCTCCGAGCGAGGATTTTTCCGTAAACGTGTACGTGGGCGTGGGGCCTGACCTGATGTAATCGTGATCATCACCCTCGGCGTTGTCAAAGCGAGCTGACGACGACTCGTGATGTGTGGGTGCGTTAGGTCACAAGACACTTTTTTATTGGTAGTTGTAGTGCAGGAACCATCCTTCCTCCCCTCACCCACCCCCGGGTACGGAGTTACGGGTCACTGGTCACTGGTGGACTGGTGACGTAGTGGTGGTGGACGGATGACTGGAAGAATGAAGACCATGTAGTGAAGGGTATCCTTCTGGAAGGAGGTAGGCCATGGAATGATGAGTCATTCTCCTCGAGGAAGGGATGTGACTTCCGCGGTCAGGGCTCCGCGGTCACCTGGGAAGTCGAACAAGTAATGGGATCGTCAGCAGCACGAGCAAGTTCATAGACGTCAAAAAAACGCAAACTTTTCAAGCATGCGCAAGCCCGCAACTTGCCGGAGCAATCATCTCGCAATCGTTTTTCTCTCGCTGCTACTTCGTATACCGTTCACTTTTTGCGAGTACTGCAGGAGGAGGGTAAATTTACTCTTCATGAACGTCGTACCGAGATCGACTGGCCTGGTGACATACTTCCATCCCAAACTCGGGCTGCAGCCGTCGGACTGGCCGAAAACTCTGCCAGAGCCCAGGGGTTTTTGGCCGACGCCTCGGGACTCCAGTTGAGATTTCATAAAGTTCTAGCCTTTCTCTCTCTGACTGTGTGCGCCCACCACGGGATAGGACACGACGGTATGACATTTATGCTGGAGTTTTGAACAGGGTAAGTAGTTTTATCGCCGCCGAAACGTCGTTTTTATATAGTTCGTCTTCGTGTTTACATATATTATGTATTTATATATATATTTATATATTGCGATTTTTATATCTTTTTATATAACGCCTTGACGCATATGCCCACACTACACACAAAAATGGTATTTTCTGCATGTTATGAAACTTCGGGCTAGCTGAAACTTGCAAGGGGCCCATAGGCACATGCATTCGGGGTGTCGATGCAGACATCGCCGTCGTGAAATGCAGCATGCCGCATCTCGCGCTGCTGCAGCCTAAACGCGGCGACGAACGCCAGCTACGCCTGGAGTACCGAGGCGCCGGACCGAAGAGGTGCACTGGCCTCGCCGTGCAGCGCTAGGGCAAGCCGAAGCGGTACGCCTGTTCTACGAACTTTTTTTTCGAATACCCTACGAAAACACGTGCTAATGAATTCGTGGTCATTTTAAAGTTGTTAGTCCTTAAAAGCTATATACACACGAGAAAAGATCTGCACCGCAGTTTGGGTAGGCTAACCGACGCGCGGATCGGAATGACGGACGAACTGTCAGTTGAGTTGATTGCGGCTCATGTGTTTTCTCGCATGTAGATAAATTTTACCGACTGCTTTGGTCACTATTTAAAAATAACGGCGAAACGGTTGAAATGTGTTTTTGGTAGTATTGGCTGACTTTGTCCGTCAGGATCGCAAACGAATTGAATACTCAATCGGCTCATGTGGTCCTCCTGCTAAAAAAAACGAAGAAAATGCGTGTTAGTTTTTTTTTTTTTTTTCAATTGTTACCTTGTATTTTTTTTTTCCAAGTTATGTCAATAAACTCTTTTTAATGCGTGTTTTTGGCGCACTTTACGCGTTTACTCATCACTAAAAGACGCAGGTCAGTTACGGTGCTAATGCAAATTCCCGTTCTTCACCACGAATGTACGTGGTTGCAGCTCCAATTTCCTTTCTAAATATTTCTGCAGAAAACTATTGTATTAGCCAGTGAGTAAGCATTACGTAACGATTGATCCGCCAGGTATCACGTGGCGAATACGGCCAAAAGGAACATTTTGGCTTTGCGAAACGTGCTCAGGGTTGATTTGATTGATTTGATTGATTGATTGATTGATTGATTGATTGATTGATTGATTGATTGATTGATTGATTGATTGATTGATTGATTGATTGATTGATTGATTGATTGATTGATTGATTGTAGGACGTAACGCGCCATCGCAACGCAGGCAATGAGGCGCACCGTAGTGGAGGGCTCCGGATTAATTCTGAGCACCTGGGGATCTTTAACACGCCCGGAAATATCGAACACGCGGGCTTTTTTGCTTTTCGCCTCCATCGGTGCTTAGGGTTCCACTAAGAGCACTAAATGCCTGCGGGTAGCAGCACATTAACATTGTCTAAAATATGACTTGGGAAAGTCAACCGGCCCTATACAGCGCAGGGTCGTGTTGTGGTTGTCCTGTAAACCATCCGCGTCGCCTTACGGGGGCGCCACTTAAACCCTTATAACGGTATTTTAAGCTGTCTTGAGGCACTCACGCCATACAGTTCCTTACAAGAAATACTCGAGACGAAACCGACGCCGAAACTGTGTCATCGGGGAGGAAAGAATAGTACACATTTTCATTGCCTGCGTCATTAAACTCTGCTTGAAACATTTTATTTAGTGTGAACCAGAGTGACCCAAAAACGGCAATAAAAGTTTTTATTCAAATATTTCGCGAATAAAACACCCCGTAGCAATGACGAATGTACCTTTTCCTTTTTTGTAGTGGCTTTCTTAGCAGAAGGTGTATATGTGATCCTTCTTCGTCTGTAATTCTGGCAGGCCAAGCCAGACGTTACGAAGAACTTCTAGCTTTCACAATAATACCCAACGAAAACACATCAGTCGCTTAACTGTAGTATCATAAAGGAGTAAAGGATGACTGCAGCATCTAAAAGTTGCTACGTACGACAAAACATCCGCATCACGGTCAACTTACAGCTAAACGATGCGCAGCTTGTAACGAGCGGCGTGGTTGGCCGCGGTGCAGCTTTTTCTCTTATGTACACAACTTTTACGGACTGTTCTCGTTTATTATTTTAGAGTGATATCGTAACGACTAAACTGTTTTAGTGGGATTTCTACGAGAGTTAAAAGTTTTGAATGGCTCTTTCGGCGCGTCAGAATCGCAGACGAGAAATATTTACAGACGAGAAATATTTTGTTTTACATGTCTCCCATACAGGCATGACCATGACGACTTTCACATGTCCTAGACGGGGAAAACGGGCGAGAAATCAAACGCCGCGCGGAAACCTGTCAACTACTCTGCGGTAGCGGCCCCCGTAGACGCCGCGGAAAAACGGCAGGAGGCGCGTAGTAGTCCCGGCGCTCAGGACCGACAGTCGCTACGAAGTGCTCCGCGTCCCGACCACGAAGTGCGCAAACATTTTGCCTTCACTATCTCTCCATTTAAAACTGGGTCTTGTGCACTCACCATCGGTGTCGAGGCTTTGGAGCCACTTGGGGCTTGGCCACGGTGGAGATCTCAGCCAAGGCCCCAACGTCGATGCGCACAGGCGATGTGCGTCGCCTGGAACCAGATAGAGGTGGCCTTGAGGTCGACCCGGGGCAGGTGGCTGTGCGGATCCTCGCGCCAGATCTGAGGGATACAGAGGGCGGTGTGCGGGCCCTCACACCAGGCGATGTCCGAGCTCGCGATCCAGGAGTTGCTGTATCTGTGTTGCACCCAGGAGTCGTACCCGAGTCGAGGGACCCACATGTCGATGAGCTGGTCTGAAGCGTCGGCTTGCTGTTCTCAGAAGCCGATCCGGGGACTGCAGCAGATGCCCCGGATGCTCCAGAGTGTATCGATCGGGCAGCTTCCACGGCCGCCTTGATCGCGTCCAAGTCCGCATTGAAAGGTGTAGGGGTCGTAGCTCTCTTTCTGATTCTTGGTCGGGAGGCCAGAGCGCTTCCGGAGGGTCGACAGTTGAGGACGCAGTTGATGGTCTCGTCTGTGCTGGCCCTGCCGAGCATTACCTGGCCCCTGATCCATGCACCCCTGTGGTACATGCGGAGCCGCATCTCGGCCAACCTGTGCGTCACCGCTGCAAAACGGTCGCCGCCAGCGTCGGGGGGCAGGATACCTCCTGACATCCTTGCTGCCCGAAGCTCTTCGTTCTTCAAGGGACCCTTGAAGTCGTAGCACTTGCTCGGGCACAAGGTGGCTGCTGCTGGCGGTGCCTGCAGAATCCACTCTGGCAATGGCGCCCACACGAGCGCGCGTGAACCCTGGTAGCGTGCACGTCGTCGTTCTTCTCTACGGCACAGGGCCTCTGATTGGTGAGGATCCAGGTTAAGGCACGCGGAAGAAGCAAATGAAGCTTAAAATATTATAATCAGAGATAATAATTAAAATAAGAATCTGCGCTTTCGATTGCGCATGAAAAAAATAAATTTGTAAGAGTTCAAGGCTGCTTATTCGCCAAGACTCTGCCTTTCGTTCAAAACTTCAAGCGCTCGTAATTTGCAAAAGATAAAAAAATTGGAAGAACAGTCAGTGGACTCGATACTGTGCTCTCTCCCGCGTTTATTATATGTGCAGAAGCCCGGCCAGACCTATCTTCGCGCTTGTTGTTTTTGTCGTTGTTAATGAACAAGAGCAGACCAAGCCTTGCATGGTGTGCCGTCAATTGCTTGAGCCGATCAACACCTTTTTACTGCAAAGCAGTATATGTCTCACCCCGTACCCAGTTTTCATTCCGGTGAAGCAAATTTACTTGGTGCACTCCGGGGCTCCTCCTCGCCACCACCGACCCCTCTTTTACAACGGTCATCATAACGATAATTCCCCTCTCCACCAGTGATGCCTCCTTCACAAGTTGCGCAGTCAGCTGACAGCGGCCGTAGCGCCGTTATCAGATGATTACGGACAATCAACACCAGTGCGAAAGGGTGTAAAGACGTCCGAAAGTCACCGCCATCGCCGCCGCCGAGAATGTAGCAGCGGCCTTTGCCGCTTCAAATTCCACATCACCCACTAGCTGTGTGCCCCTGCCGGCGTAAAGCAACTTGCCGGTTGGAGGGCGCGAGCACATTATTCTGATTTAGCTTGAAAGCTATTCCGAGCAACATTGTCGCTTTGGCGGCCCTTGTTGACCAGCTCGTCATTTTATGGCGGAAGAATAATAATAGCTGACCATAGTCTGGTCGCATATAAATTATTTTTGTCTCCATTCGCCGCTGTATTTTACGCCTAATTAGGCGCCTATCCCCCATTGCCAGTTTAGGCTTGCATGGGTTGGGGGTGAGTAGGGGGGGGGGGGGCATGCACGCACACCAGGGCTTAATGCCGCTACCGATGACATACCCGTTGTGGCTGTGGAAGATTTAAACCTGGCAGTCTCATGGCTCAATGCGCCCAGTCAGCTGTCCTCCGAAATCGAGTGGTTTGGATCATGGTTGGTGTGTTGCACAGACAAGAGATGCCTACGACTGGGCAGCGAAAGGGACACCCACGTGTGTGTCCACTAGTACAGAGGTCGAAGACGTCGAGGTGTAAACTCGCCATGGGACGGACGCATGCGGCTCCCTTGGTGGAAGAAGATGCCGGACAGAAGCATGAATGGGCGCGAAAACCACGGAAAGCCGCTGCCGCCGGCATTGCCGCCTCAAGCCCCAGCTGGTCGTGAAGCGTCGAATCCTTCCCGGATGAACAGAAACTGGCCCGCCTGGAAAGCCGAAGTGGCCAATATCACTCGTTCAGCTTCAGAGGGCTTTCGTATGTACACTCGCTGAGAATATTTCGTACCACTTTTACAGTTTTACAGTAATATGTTTCTTACTTTTGTTTTGGTTTTTAAATTCTCCCCCCCTTATGTAATTCCCCTTTACGAGGCCCTTAAGGGTACTTTCAATAAAAATAGAGCGACATGTCCTTGCAATTCTAAGCACCCGCGCATGACTGGTTGCCGGTTTATGCGTGCACGGGTTGGGAGAGGAGGGTGGTAGGGGGATGGGCACGCACAGATATAGGTTTCATACCGTTACTGATGACATGTCCCCTTTGTGTTGGCGTCAGGTTCAACGTGGCTCGTCCAACAGCCCAATGCGACCGGTCCGGTGTCATCAGTGGTAGAGTGGATTGGGTTGGCGTGTTACACAAACAGTAAGATGCCTACGCCTTGGGGGGGAAAGAGGCCGCTCCAAGTTTTTTCGATTGGATAAAGCTCGGGTCTTTTTTCAAATTTCTTTCACGTAATTGTCAGATAAAGTATGCTCAGTCGTAAATTACAAACAAACGTGTTTTGTTTCGTGCACTCCTTGGAGGACGTGCTGTTTGGCAGGTCATCCTTCTTCCCGGAGTGGAAGGGCTCTAAATGTTTGACACTATGCGCGGGAAATCACCAAGTGTCACATATGCTTTTGTCCTTCAAAAACTAGAGGACCAGTCTCAAAACGCCTTGACCGGTAGGGAATATGACGGACGTCGTCCAAAGAGGCATGCGGGGCGGCTCTCGGTTGTCCATAAAAAAACGTATGTGTTCGCTCTGTCGCGTGCGGAGCCCCACGTCGGTGATGATGATGTCGGCGGGGCGTTTGACAGCCTCGTAGGTGGACCCACCGGTACCTCACGCTTCCATACCAAGTCGTTGGGCTGGGCTAGTTGGCGCACGTTTGATTGGATGAGAAAGCAGCGGTAAACACAGGAGACAGTTCGAAGCTGTCCCGTCGATTTCTTCTGTGTCGATGTTTACCGCAGGTTTTTCATCCAATCACGCTTCCATGACGCTGCAGTCGACGTATTGCGGCGGTAATTCATCGGCGCAACCCGGCTCATGCCGTCAGTTTCATACTGCAAGGAAAAGTGTCGCTCAAGTGTCTTACCACCGTGGGGGCCGCCATAGCTGCTTACGGGGTTCCATTCTTACATTGCGTGGCTTACAGAGTAGCTTTTAACGTGGCGCCAAACACCCAGAGTTCTTCAATACGTGCTCGTATGTGTGCCCAACAGATACTGTCCGTATGTACTGTGGTACTCTGTCAACAACAGGGCAGCATTTTCTTTTCTTCTTCGTCTTGCGTGAAGGCTGTCAAAAATTTCTGGCGAATGAATCCTTTGAGAGCCCTGATTTTATATTTGTAAAATAAATTTAAAGAGCCCTTTTGACAACAATATCATGTGCAGGCGTGGGCGAATTGGAGGATCGTTCATGAGAAGGCATGCCGAGTACAAATGGAACGCGTCTCCGCAGCACACGAAGGCGCGCTCGTTGAAGCGCGCTCTAGTGTGTGTATGAAACCATGCTCGCGCCACCAATGCACTTACTGCTTGCGCAGCAGCAGGGAAATCTCGTGCTGCGCTTTTAAGTGCAGAGCACTTTAGGCGCTCTCGCCTTGTCGTCCTAGCTCGCTCGCTCGACCCAAGTACATAGAGCGCCAAGGTGGCGTCCTGGGCTAACGCTGTTTGCGGCGTACCCCAGAGGATCCAAAAGCCATGCGGTTTATATAGCCATAAGCGTTCGAAACTCGTGAAACGCTGGCGCTTGTCATACATCTTCCCGTTGTTTATAGCGCAAAGAAGACTATAGGTACATTTGAGGGAAAACAAATTTCAAGATTTTGGTTGGCACTCCGCGTTTCGAATGCATTTTAAAGCCGCTAATTCAAGCTGCTCCATGGCGTAAATTCGGTAAATTCGTACTTTTTGTTTGTGCTTGCCGGAAAATATCCGCCGCATTTGACGCTTCTACCTGCGCATTGGAAACCTTATATTTCTAAGACTAACAAATAAAGCCGATTTTCTACTAACTCATGTCAAAGCGAAACCGCGCTCGCCAACAACTTCGAGTGCATTGAGTAAGAAAGAAAAAGAACTGAAACTAAAGCGTGGCAAACTATTCGCATGGCGACGCAGTGAAACATCCCCCTCGCGAGGGGCACGATCAAATGCAGAGCATTTCCGGGGGCGCAAGACGTTAAGTAGTTTGCGTTACGTTAATGTTGTTGCACTTGTGGCAACTGCTGACGAGAGAGCGCTCGTCAGCAGTAATTTGAATGAGTCAACGATATAAGGCGCGTTCGTAGCGTGCCATTCTGTGTCGGCTTTGTGGCGCAGTGGGTAGAGCACCATGTACATTGCGTTCCGCCCGCAGGGTCGAGGGATCGAAACCAGGCGCCGGATAGTATTTTCTTTTATATAGTGTAGGGGGAGGGGTGCGGACAACGACGGTGCGGACTACGACGGGACAACGCGGGTGACATCGTGAGTTACTGAAATGCTCTGCATTTAATATACGTAATTAACCGGCAGCGCCCGCGTTTCTTTAGTGAACGACGCCCGTTTGGTTGGTTTTTACGATAGTACACGCAAAATGTGGCAGTGCAACGCCGGCACGTGCGGGGTTTTAGAAAAGCACAAACAGAACAGAACTCCCGCTGGCGCAGTTTCAGGCAGGGGGCGCGTGAGCACTGCGAAGGCGGGAAATTTGAATTGCATGTGGTGGTAGCAGTAAGCGGATAACGGCGGTACAGCCCATTGGCGATTCCCTGCTTTGCCTTTCCGACAGCTTTCACATTGAGTCGAACGACTTTAATGTTTCGGTTACCATCTCTAGCAGTGGCAGCGCCACGAATGCAGCGATGCCCGCCGATCTTCCTGCCTGATAACGCGGCGAAGCTAAGCACTGTCGACATGTCATATGATACGTGAAGACAATTGATGTGTGCGAGCTCGATCCCTCCTTTGCGCTGCGCGAAGTCGACGATGCTATGTGCGTGCAGCTGTGACCGCGTGTCGACGACACCGTCAGTATTCTCCGTGTGGTGAAAAGGAAGGGCTTACATAGAAAAAAATCCTCCAGCTTCGCTATGGTTCAAGCCTTGCACGACTTAGTCACTTAGTGCAAGCTTCGCCAATTTTTTTGGTGTCTTAATAACAGTATTCCACGTTCAAAGGAATTCAGCCGCAAGTTCATTTAAAGCGCGTTCAAAATTTCATGAATATATATAAAAAAAAAACGGTACCATCTTAAACTTCGCCAGCTAGTTTATGAAGTGGGGTTAGCTGAAATGACGTGAATCCCTGTAAACGGTAAAAAAAAAAAACAGCTTCTGCTCCAAAGAACGCGCTTGCGGGTAGATTTAAATTCAATGTTATATACATTTAGAAAACCGAGGGAAAATGAAATCAGTCATTAACAAGCGCTTCTTTTTTCAATGAGTGATGTGCATGTTTTTGTAAGACACCCTGCTGCTCCAACAAATTTGCTATGGAAATGCAGACTGACTTCACGTCTAAGCCGATTTTGTTGAACGATTGAAATTTCACTGTAGCTCACATATCAATGCCTATTGTTAATAAGTATCGTTAGAATACATGATGAAGGAATGACATTCTGATAATTTTTCTGCCGGAGCTCTAAATACATAGTGAAGCGCGCACGTGCACAGCCTCCGTGCGCGTAAGAGACAATAAAGTTAAAAAGGTTCATACGCATACGAAGTTTGCGTAATAAAAAAGTGTCAACGCATTTCTTGATTTTATTTAGGTGTGGTAGCCCAGTTCTCATTCATTTACCCACATATACAACCACGTGCGTGTGTGTCTGTCAGTGAGAACTTCGATTTGAGGGGGTGGCGAAATATTTCTGGGGGTTTTTGGGGGAGTGTATAAAACCCTGAGTAGCCTGAGGAAAGAACAGTTTTCCAGTCAGTTACAACGATATGTTTGCCGCAAACACAAAGCGCGTTTCGTGCATCAAATGGTCTCTATAGCAATCTGGCTCAATCTACTTGACGTTTTCTTTTCTTCTTCACCTGCCACCTCGTCTCCCACCTGTCAGCGAATTCACGATGAGTCCTCTTCCCTAGGTGTGACTCTTTCGCGCTTGATTGGAATGGATTGCGAAGACTTAATTGGGGCCTGCGAATAAAGTTGTATTGCTAGGTCTTCATGACTTGGCCGGAGTCGTCGCCGCAGGTGTAGCCGGTCCGGTTAGGCGCCCCCCGCTTCCCGTCAGCGGGTCGCCGGGGTCCCCCTGCCTCCAGCGCCACGATGACTCGCTGGACAGCCTGGAGGTGAAGATTTTGATCTTCAGTCTGCGCTGACTCCTCGAAGGCAGGTGGCAGCCTTCTTGTTTTTGATTCGCGACATTTACAGACCACAAACTCTTGGACAGCTAGACTAACAACATTTATGGTTAAAACAATTATCATGTCTGGATTTATTCATGTTCCCTCGACTTCCGTGAGACGCGTCCAGTAGACACCATAATAAATTAGTTCTCACGGTAATTTGCACTATCTCAATCACCGAACTGAATGTAGGCGATCACGTTCTGTAAGCAGAGCCTCCTAGCTCTATTGCAGCCCACGCCCCTCCCCCACCCCCCACCCCCCCGCGAGGGGGGGGGGAGGGGGCAAAAGGGGCACGTGCCCCCTCCCCTCAATTTCCCCACCAGAAGAGTTGCCTACTTCCACCCGTTCTCTGCATGCCCTCCCCTCGCAACGCAACAGGTTTTCCCCCTCAAGAAAAAAATCCTGCCAATGACCATAGCTCAACGACCTTAGCTCAACATGCTAAACGCAAAAAAAAAGGTTTTTTCTTGCTAATCGTCTATGCAAGCTCCTTAAGACACCTACAAAACGTTTATCACGAGGCGACTATGGCACGTCTTGCGTAGATAGCTAGAAGGCATTGTTAGTAGGTGTCTTTTATTCAAAGCTAGGAAAGCTGCACGACAATGATTGCAGTACAGCTATTTATTTATTTATTTATTTATTTATTTATTTATTTATTTATTTATTTATTTATTTATTTATTGAAAATACATTCAAGGCCCATAGGGCATAACAGAAAGGAGTGGTGCGATACATACACAAGGTGCACTTGTTTTACAAAAACAGCATACAAACTGAAACCAAGAACAAATTACAAAAGAGCGATTCAACAAGAATGTTATGAATGGCTGCTTTAAACAGAGTGGCATCAGCGATGGCAGCGATGGTGGTAGGGAGGTGGTTCCATTCTACGCTGGTTTTTGTGACAAACGATTCATTATACATATCAGTACGACAATACGGTACACCAACTTTGCTGACATGGTCAATTCGAGATGACACGTTTAAGCGTATTTTTCATGGATGAGACACTGGCAAGGCGCGAATAGGATGATAATATGTAACGAGCCGCACGGTTTTGGACAGATACAAGAGCGAGGGTGAGCGCTGTTTGGTGAGGATCCCATATGGCGCATGCGTATTATGATTTGGAACGAGCGAGTGTTTTGCACAGGGTTAATTTTAAGGATGAAGGTACAGAATAACAATTGCGGCGCAAATTACGTAGCATGCGACTAGCGTTCTTTATTACGTGATCAATGTGAGTGTTTCATTACAGGTTATCCGATTTATGTACACCAAGATATTTACATGAATTAACACGTACAAGAGGAATATCGGGAAGAAAGCACGCATGCATATATCTTTTATTGGGCTACCGGCATATCCACATACGTTTCCACTTCATTTTGTTAGGCTTCATGTGCCATTTGTTACACCAGTTAGTTACACTATTATATTACAAATTTTGAATATCAGCAGGGTTAGCAATTTTGTGGTAAATTACACAGTCATCCGCGAATAGCTTAATTGATGATAATCGAACACAGTTTGGAAGGTCATTGATCTGAACAAGGAAAAGAAGCGGTCCTAGTACCGATCCGTGTGGCACGCCTGATCCTACCGGAGATAAAGCAGATGAGTGGTCATTAGCAATAACAAATTGGGAACGGTTGAAAAAAAAGTCTTTGAACCATTCCAAAGTTGGGGGATCAATGTTTAGTTTGCTGAGCTTGAAAATTAATAAATCATGCGGGACACTGTCAAACGCTTTAGCGAAATCTATGAACATGCAACCGGTTTCAATTCCCAAATCAGCATTTGCGAGCAGATCGTTAGTAAATGTTAGTAGTTGCGTTTCACAAGAAAACATTTATATGATTCCGAGCTGACAGTTAGTGAAAAAGGAATTGGACTCAAGAAATTCAATTAAAGGGGAATATATTATGTGCTCTAACATTTTACAAGGCATGGATGTTAATGAGATGGGATGGTAATTATAGGTTCAATGAACGTCACCAGATTTGTAAACAGCAGACACCTTTTCCACCTTCCAATCGCGGGGCAATATGGAATGGTACAAAGATTGGTCAACAATTTTTGAAAGAATAACAGATGAGTGCACTTGTGTACATTTGGGCATTTTAGAATTAATACAGTCAGGGCCAGCAAAGCATGGAATTTTGAGATTACGCATTAATGCATCAATATCAATAGAGTCAATAACAGTGGGATCCATTGGCAGGAACTGCGTAGGTGTGAAAGGTGGAATAACGGTATAAATGACGCGATTGAAAGCAGCGTAAAATGTATCGTTTAGAATGGAACAGCATTGACTTTGCGAGACTGGGGTATTTGATTGAACAAGTTGAATAAGTTTGTTTTCAGTGACGCTGACTACGCTTCAGAACTTTCGTGAGTTAAATTTTAACAACGATGGTAGCGTATCAGTATAAAACGACTCCTTTGCATTCGAAGCGGCTACGTTAAAGTCAGTATTAATTCTACGATATGCCGACCGGTGGTCAGGCCGACGAAACATGCGCTTCGTTTTGTTACGGAGCCGCTTTAATGATTTGATTGATTGATTGATTGTGGAGTTTAACGCGCCGACGCAACGCAGGCGATGAGGCGCGCCGTAGTGGAGGGCTCCGGATTAATTTTGACAACCTGGAGATCTTTAACGTGCGCCGAAATCTCGTGCACACGGGTGTTTTTGCTTTTCCCCTCCATCAGAAAAGCGGCCGCCGCGACCTTGAGCTCAGCAGCGCAACGCCTTAGCCACTGAGCCACCGCGGCGGGTGCACCTTTAATGAATTTGTAAACCAAGGCTAACGTGGGTTATTTGCTACCTTTCATTTTGGGGCATATTTGTCTATCAGAGCTAACAGCTGGTTATTAAAAAGGGACCAATTTTCTTCAACCGTGCAATCGGAAAAGCTAGGAAGATAGTCGGCGAGAAACGCCTCTAACCCAGCTGTGATTGAAGCACACCAGCTCTGCTGTAGTCTTGTATTACTTTAAAAGACCTATTTGAAGGTACCCGAGCTTTCAAAGTAAAATGAAGTATGGAATGGTCGCTTTTGCTTGGTAGATAAATTATAGGAGAAAGCAAATCTGGTGTAGGGGAAAAAATTAAGTCTGATGTGTTACAGGATGTAGTAGTAGTTCGCGTTGGCATGTGAACAAGTTGCGTAAGATTGAAATCACCGCAAAGGTTTAAAAATTCTGTGCACTGCGCGGAATTTCGTTGAGCAATTACTGTATCATGTCACCATTGTATGCTTGGAAAATTAAAATCTCCTAAAACGAGCAGAGGCGATATCGCGTTATTGAAAACGTCTTCGCGTTACGACGATATCGCGTTATTAAAAACGTCTTCAACACCTTTTTAAAACGCCATCTTTTAGCTATCTTGTAATCACCGTCATGTAGACGTTTTCAATAGCTCAACATCTGACAAATGTATTAATGATATGTTTCAGCTGTCTACACAAAACGTACTGCTGACATCTCATGATAGACGTTTTGTAGGTGTCTTAAGAAGCTTACAACATCAGTCAGCTAGGAAAAGCGTCTTGTACACGTTGAGGTTCGTATGTCGTCTAGCCATCTTAGCAAAGACGATTTATCAACATCTAACGGAGATCAAGAAATCGGAGATCTTGCACAGGTGTCCTGAATCTATCTCTCTTAAGACATCTCTAAGACATACGGAAATAGACGTCTTTTAGGTAACTTTCAGAGTGCGAGATGTTTAAGACCTTTCAAGACCATCGTAGACATCTCAAAGACGTTTTGTGTTCAGTGGGTTGGAGCCGGTACCGAGAAAAGAAATTAGAGATACAAAAACTAGTACAAGCGAAAATTAAAAGTGTGAAAGAAAGATGGGTAACAGGTATACGTAAGAAGGTTAAGAACGCTCCCCCAAAATTCTAAATTCATTGAAAAGTATTGTCGACGACGACTGAAGACTCGGATACAGGCCCCTGGGGGGCAGCGCTTTAATTTACCTTCATGGAGTCATTGCGAATACTTTTGGCCAAACAAGTGAGATATCTCCTAACCGGACACAGGTGGCCAATAGGAGCACGACAGATGAAAAATTTAATATCGAATTTTGGGATTGGAAAAAGGCCGAATGCAATGTTCCCAAAAATACGGCAACAGAACCGGACGGAATCCCAATAGAGCTTATCAACCAATTGGTATCCGCGGGAAAGGCGCACTTGTATAAAGCGATCGAATGCGCTATAAATTCTGAGATAATTCCAACGCAATGGCCCGAAATCACAATGAGTTTGATCTATACAGGCAAGGGAGAGAAGAACAAGACGAGCTCATCATACAGGCCGATTGCAGTAACCAGGGGTCTATAGATTAGCTATACAAGCCATCATCGCAAATCTGAGTTATTGAAGTGGGTTGCGAGTAAACTGTATTTTAGGGGAACTGAAAAATGAATTTAGGCCTGGTCGGCGCTTAGAATACAATATTTTCGTACTAACCCAGACCATAGAAATTTCGGCAGCACAGGATAGATCAATATGGCTAATGTTTCTGGACATAAAGCGAACCTATGAATATGTAGACAGGAGATTGTTGTGGCATGTACTGGAAGAAGACGGGATTGGCTCAGAATTTGTAGGGCTGCTCAGGGATAACAAGACGCATATTACATGGGAAGGGCGTATGGCCGCAGAGCCCGTGTACATTCGAAGTGGTTTAAAAAACAGGGGTGCCCCATTTCGCCATTGCTGTCCACACTTTACATTAGAGGAATGGAAAGACGATTCGAGGAGAGGGGATATGGCTTTGACTTGTCGTAGCGAAGCAACGGAGTGTTGGTGAAGCAACGGATCCCGGGATTGATGTACGCGGACGATATGGTGTTGCTGGAAGATAATGCGGAATACCTACATAAACTGGCCCACATTTGTGGTGATGAGCCAACGTCTTACATTTGAACCCACATATATCAGGAGTCATGGTGTTTAATGAGGAAGCTAATACAGCGCCAGTAAGGATTCATCAGGAAGCCGTACCATTACAATATAAATCAGTATAAATACTTGGGGATCTGGGTTAATTAACGAAGCAAAAGGCTACCTTAATGCCCATGAAGAACGCCTCAAACTGAAGGGAGACGAAACGCAGCAGTATGAAACATCGAGCACTTTGGGGACATAATTAGTACGAGGCAGTACGAGTGTCACAAACTCGTGCGTACGACGTCTAAAAGTATCGTATAAATTTTTCATTTTTTTGTAGAGCGCCTAACTTTTCTTCAGTCGTCCGATTCATTCAGTTCGGTTCTATTCGCCCCGAGACAAGGCTGGAACTTTCGCGAACGAATTGGCGGTAACACGACTACTCGCCGGCTCGCCGGCAAGTGAATACCAAAATAAAAAGCTCCGCCGCTCAACTTGCACCGAAGCTTCGAGCACTCTCGAGGAGGCACGGGTGGCCTTGCCAGTGCTAAAGAGCGTCGATAATTCTAGAAGGGAGAAGAGGGAAGTTATTCGCTGACGGCGGCGGGCGTGTTGCGTGTTGTGCTCTCCCTCTCCGCGCCGGCACGGTTATAAAAAGAGAAGCCGCGCCTAAGCAAACCAGCTACGTTTGGCAGTCGTGATGTGACAACGGCACCTGTCAGTTTGTGCATCACACCATCGGCGACCCGCGCCCTGGAGGACTCCAACGTACTCCCGGGCCTCGAATCACCGTGATCGTCTCGGACGGCCTTGGCCTACAACGAAGCCACGCTTCCCAGGTAGCCGAATCGCCTCCGACAGCGGTGCATCGTCCGGCCCGGTCGGTGAATATGCTGGGACTCTGTCTCTCATAAGCATCGAACTGTTCATTTTCTTTTAGTTAACTGCTCCGATTCGAAATATTCATTTGTTAACGCTCCTGTTTGTATCATTTTGTCTAATTTTAGTCTGTTTCTTGTATTTGAGTTCCATCTAAGTTGTCTGTCATTATCGATCCGTTATCTCGTGCTTGTGTTTGTAACTTGCCTGTCTAAATATAAGTCTTTGTGCTGTTTTTCGTTCAAGGCTCTTGCTCATTCTTGCCGCTCTGGTCGGCGAAATCCGCACATCAGACGGCCACCCCCTTTGTCACCTGTGCCCTGTGGATTCGGTGGGGTTTGTTGGCTCTCTTGAGTCGACTCCCCATATCTTCCAACAGTGCACCCTAATTTAAGGAAACGGGTGACAACGAGGCATTTGGAAAGGAGTAATGGTGCTGCGGCGCTCACGTTCTCTAGTGTCGTATTATGCTTAGTCAGATATCCTGTCGGGACTGGAGGTTAACCAAACGTCAGTCGGCAGATTAGCACTGGGAGCTCACAGTATGAGGCGGTACAGGGCGATATGGATTGGGCTTCATTTGAAGCGAGGGAAGCGCAAAGTAAAATACGTATTGATGAGGGGCTTAGACATTTAGAAGAGAAGTGGGAAGCCAGAATGCACAGGTACCTGTATACCTTAAAGGGGCCCGTAGCAGTTACCATCGACTACTAGGGATGCATTTTGGGTAAAGTCTATTGTCCCAGCAATCGCCTCCCTCCAGTTTGAATTTGGCGCCGCCGCGTCCTGGAAACAGGCGACGCACGGGGCGCATGCGCAGAGAATAGTGGGGGTGAGATCAAGTACGAAAAACTACTCCCGCTCGCGGAATATGGCTTCGAGGACATACCGTGGCGCCACCTACGAATGACGTCATTTGTTGGACGCCGGGCCGCATTGTCGTCTTCTACAACACATTTCCTGTGCGTATGCGACAGCGTGTTTTCTTTTTTTTTTTTTGTGGTCACCGTCTCCCCCCTCCTTGTTGATTTGATGAAAATTACCACAAAAAAGTGGTCTGCAGACCGAATAATCCATGTAAGCAATCAGCGACTCGCTTGTTCCCGGCGACACCGCCGCATTTAGGTAGTTACTACATTGCGACCCACAGCTCGTACGCCGCCAGATAACGCCAAGGACGATGCAACTGATGCCGAGAAAAGTACGCTGTAAATTCATTATGAAATACTTGTGACGTGACATGTACGAGACTGTGTGTGCAAGGAAACACCTTGTAACAGAGACGAAAACGCGCCGCTCACTTGTGATCTCACCGCGCGTACTGCTCGCATTGCCTGGTAAATGAATGACTACGTGAGCACGGTTATCGGATTTCTTCGCCGCACATGCTTAAAAGTGCTGCTATGATCTGCAGTTTGGCTTAAGCAGTGCCTATTGCCCCTACAATGTTTTTTATAGTTATGCCCGGATTTGATTAACGATCACTATCGTAGCCTGCACTCTGCACGGCTGATATGTTTACATTTCGCGACAACTTGTCCGCAATGTATGAATAGTATGAACGCGAGGTTTCAACGCCTTCGAGCGGGTTTAGACATGGCTATATTTAGTTTCCATTAGTACCTCGGCGTGGGAATGCATAATTGCAAGGTGGGCTTTTGTCTGTTTACAGTAAGCCTGCCTTTCTCTAGCATCAATTTTGAAACTCACGACTGCTCACAGAAAGCGAGGCTGTGTACGAGGCGAAACGCGTCGTTAATAATTTGGGGTAATGAGGAGTTTTAGAATAGGAGAACCGAGCGTTGGGTGCCCCCAAGAAGTTAAGGGAACCCGAACGCAACACGCGCGCTCGCGCTCGACGAAACGGTCTTCTCCAACAGCTCTCCGCCGGCTTTGGATGCACGTAAACGAATGTTCAGAACTTTAGGCTTAGCGTCGCAGCAGATATTTCATCGCCGCTATCGTTACAGTTGTAAATGACAGTCCTTAATATAACTTTTCACCACACTGTCACCCCTTTTCTCGTATGCCGAACTTTGTATCCGCGTTTATTGCCGTTTCAGCGATCGATGGTCAAGATACCTGCCACTGCCTCGGCCAATTCGTGCGCGCAGGTATCGCCATCTTTGCCCGCACCGACCTCCGCGGCCGGTCGGCGTAGATCGCGGCAGATATTTGTGCATCGCTTTGAAAACCATAGCAGATGACACTATCTAGGACAATTTTCACCACACTAACACCCACTTTCGCCAATGTAGAACTACTTTTCCTAGACTAGTGTGTTTTAAAAAAGCGGAGACAAGTTGTTGCTGCCGCGACCTGCGTCGGTTCGAGCCGCTCCGTCGGCCGTGCGGGCAGGCACGGCGGGTGTGTGTGCCGAGCGTTTGTGCGAGCAGTAAACGCTTCATGGTTTCCTGCTTTATACATTTCTTACAAACAAGGGAAATCTAGCAACTTAGCTCGGCGATCGTCGTAGTGTACATTGTTGATCGTGGAAATGAGCCGCAGCTTACGCTTCGGTCGCATGTCATACACCACCACGCTCACGTTGTTTGCGGAGAATGTACCAGAGTTGGTACGGTTATAAAGTCCGCATGAGGTCAAACTGCGCTTGACGCACTGAGAAATGACTTCAAATTACGAAAATTAACACGAAAATACGTTTAGAATGCGCTTCCGAGGCGAAGTGTCAAGCGCTGCAAGCCAACTCCGCAGCACGATAGGAATGATAGGAACGGTGATCCTACAAGGGACGTCAAAACGATCGCAGCGCCGGCCTCTCCAGTGGTGGGCCTCGCGGCCAATATCACACGCTGGGCACGCTGGGGAGTTTTCTCCTTTTCTCCGCAACGTGGAGGGGTCTATTTCCGGTCTGGTGCCACAAAAAAGTAGGCATGGGTGCCTGCTCGCAAGCAAGCGCTCGGGCTGGTAGGGCGTTTTTGAAGCAATAAACGTTTGTTGTCGAGTGGTCTGGTTGAAAGGGAAGTATTGAGCTCATCACTCAAACTCCGCGCGCACTCAAAACACAAAAGAAACGGCAACACTATGCCTACAGGTTCAGGCATAAAAGAGCTTCGTACACAGCGCCGACGACGGCGGTTCGTCGCAGGAAATGCGAGATAAGCCTTGAAGTTGACCAGTGACAGCCGATTTGGCAGCCATGGCCTCAATGACGTCGTTTAGGCCATGCCAGGGGTGCATAATGAGGAGAACTGAAGAGAGCGCGGTTGGTTTTTCCGCGTGTTTCACAGTAATTTGCGCGCGCACCACTTATTGCACATGCAATATTTGGCTCAGATATTTCTGGTAGTGTAAGCTAACGTCGGGCAGGTTTACTTGCACTGCTCAAACAGTGTTGCAGGGTCCCTTTAAAAGTGTGTACACCCAATGGCGGAAGAGGACGTGAAAGCTAGCGACTAAGATAACTTTACTGAGGCAAATGAACAATCGGGGGCAGTTAAAAAGAAAGTGAACGAAACAGAGACGTTCATGTGGACGGAGAGGATGGAAAAGAAGGGGTCATTGGAAATCCATAAAGCAGGCAGACAAGAGAACCGGAAAGCGAATTTTTATGACAGCAATAAAGGTGGTGCGTTGCTCTTTGAAGCCCGGGCTGGCTGCCTGAGAACTAGAACTTACACGAGCAAATATTCTCCCCAGGATGTGTGGGATGTGGCACGGATAAAGAAACAATCGACCACATAGTAATACAATATCAAAAGATTCAGCCAGCTAGAATTGGACAGGAAAGTCCTACTTCCTGAGGCACTGGGCTTCACAGTTGATGGAAGCATTAAGTGGTCAGCAGTAGATATTACTAAACAGCGGCTACAGTCTTGGCGGAAAAAAAAGCAAGGAATAAGTCGATACGGTGTCATAACAGCCAGATATAGCGACAGGGCAGAATTAAAGATAAATACGAGTTGTGAGTTAACTAAATTTAATTGAAAGACTAGTATAGGAGAGATGGCGCATGCCGTCACCACAATTCAAAGGGGGCATTAATTATCATCATCATCATCATCAACACCAACACCATGTCAAACTAGGCTCTGAATACATACGGCTGGCTGCTTCTAGTTTTTCGTTGTATTTGAGAGGCCCTCGCAGTGCTACCGCCTGTTCCTCTTCGCCGATCTTGCGGACGGGTCCCACGTTGCTGCTAATACAAGTTATGTAGCTAGATCTTCTTTATTTAACCTACTAAACGCTATCGTACATGCCTACCTCAGCTCGGCTACACAAGCCAGGGCAGTTGAGTCGGGACCGTGTTTCGCTTGAGGCTTGAGCCATCTGAATCGCGCGGACTTCCCTTGTTGCAACCTCATTTTCCTCAAATTATCTCAGATATAAAATCCGTTTTTTTAGCCTGTATAAGCGCGAGCCAAGCGTACGTCTATCAAACTCTTCCAAAGCGGCCGTCCGCCAGCCGAATGTACACGCCATGGAGGGGAAATCGGAAGACCTGATTGGTTCCTTCGGTTTGCCGCTTCGCCGCCGCTCCGCCACCGACGAACTTTTAGGGGCGAAGCTCCTAAAGCCATGGGTCTGTCCATCCCTTGTGTCTCGTGGTACGTGACCACCGCATGCTTTCGGAGATGTCGCAAAGTGGGCCGCGTTGCACGCGCAAGAACCGGCTGCAACCGGCAGCGCAAACTCGGCACCGGGAGCGCGAGCTTGACTGTGTTCGCCAACGGAGGCGCGAGCGCACGTGCACTGCGAGGGGGAGATCACGCAAGAGATCACGCCACGAACGCAGGCAGTCGTTCTCGGAGATCGAACGAGACGCAAGGACCTTTGCTCGTTTCCTCTCGTCTTGTTCGGGCACAAGTTCGCCCTAAATAAAAGTTCTTTCTTCAAATACGCACTCAGATGTATCCATATGAACCCTACCATGATCCGAGGAACGTGTATAGACTTAGTGTTTGCAAACTTCCCATTGCAGCCAATACAAGAACCTCTCTCGCTTCATTTCACACATCATAAAGCCGTCGTAATGAAGGGACCTCGCAATCCAGTCATGACAACGACGAAATGAAAAGAACAAACGAAGAAACGAAACAACAAACGAACAAGAACAAAATAAAAGAACAAAATAAAAGTTGATTTGTACAATGTACGCACACAGTCTTACGTCTTTCTTAATGATGTAATGGGTGAACTTTCACGGGAGAGTTACGGTTACCGATGATCTCCCCCTCTCGAGCTTCGCCCCACTTATCATCATTCATTCCGTGGATATGGCGTGATTTTTTTGAAGCCCGTTCTACATGAGGCGAATTTCGCTTGCGAATTCGCAGCTGCGGCGCCGTTCGTAAACCAAAACGATCTATTCTCGTTACTGTGGGGAATTTCCAAATGTTTGGAAGAGTCAAACTTCTCTTGTGAACGCCGCTTAGCATTTGGCAATATGTCGCAGCAGTGAAAATAGGAAAATAAATCGTTTGCCGCACGGGCGGCGCCGCAACTGCGAATTCGCAGGCGAAATTCGCCCCATCTAGAACGGGAAGACCCGGCTGCATCGGCGGCACACGACGTTTTTTCCGCAGCCGCGCGTCGGGCGGGCGCCGTCGGGCGTTGTTTGTCGCCTTTTCGTGGCATATTCGCTCCATGTATTCTGGCCTTTAGGCGTGCGCCGCCATGCCCGAGCCCGCGCGTCCCCGTTGCTAAGGCGACACACATGGTTGCTGGCATGCGCGCCACGCCAGTATAGGGTGGGGTAAATGGCATGGACAAGCTTAGAATCGGAGTTTGTTTGTTGCCTTTAAAGGCTAGTGGCTTCTTGTCAAGATAACTCTGGATGTGGAGCCGTGAATATTCTTCTGCTGTGGCGGTAGTGGTCCAGAATGTCTAAGGTTTCGTCTTCGGAGCAGCAGGTGATGCTTGTCCCTCGTAGATAATGGCCCGGTGTACAAGCGCGCGGGCAGCGGCATGGGCCGCCTCATTACCAGCGAGAGATGTGTGTCCGGGTACGCAGACGATTTCTATTTCGGGAAGCTGACCCTTGGTTTCGAGGATGCGGAGGGCTCTTTTGGAGATGCGTCCCCATAGATAGCTGCGGCACGCTGCTTGCGAATCCGTAAGCACTGTGATTGCGCCCTGACTAGTCGTTGCGGCTAGGGCAGTAGTCACTTCCTTTGTGGTTTCTGTGTGTGTTGTACGGACGGTGAGGGCGGTCATTTCTTTACCTGTTGTAATGGTGACGCACTTCAGGAGAACTTGTTCCTTGCTGCCTGAACTGTGGAATCACAGATGACGTTCTCTATGAGCACGCCCTCACGAAAATCGCCCGATATCGTCATCGCGGCTGGGCATTGATGATGATGATAGAGTCTTATGGCGTACACCCCATGTGGCTGATTTCTGCTACCAACCAGACAATGCGGCATCAGTGTTGTCTGAGCGCTGGTAAAGTTAAGCACGTGACGATATATACGTCCACACGGAGACCGCAGCAACGCTGTTTTGCCCTCCTAATTTACCTTAATACAGTAGACTCTACGTTAAGACGAACTCGAAGGGACCGTTAAAATTTGTTCGTATTGTATCGACTGGTTTTGGCTGGCCGCTACGATAGCATTTTCAGTCCAGAGATAAAGTACGCAATGGCAGTGAAGGCCCTGGGGTTAACTCTTTTTAATCTACGGACGACGGCATCTGGTTACAATTCAACACATAAAAACTAGGGAATATACATAATATACATGAAAAACAGAGAAATACCTAATTGCACTCAGCTACACATATTTAACTCATGAGGGTCGCCTCATTTGCTCTCCTTCGGTCAACCGACGCTGTCGCTAGCTTCTCTAGATTGACGCCCAAAACACCAAACACTTCAGTTTTATTACACAGGAACCACGCCTCCAAAGGCGTGTCCCAACAAAGAGTGAGGAGGGCCTGCTAACAACACCAAAGGTTTCTACACAAAGAACCACGTGATCCACAATCTTACTTATAAACTCCAGATATTCATCAAAACACAAGAACACCACTAACAAAGCCCAACTAACTAAAAGCGACTGTGAGCGCTGGCCATCGATCCTCGGGCGACCTCTCTAAAGTATTGTCCATACGACGCACCCCGCAATTATGCTAAACGTTGACGAAATTCTTGTATTTGTCAACACGGCGCACGCATAACAAAAAGAGCTGTCAGTCCCTCGTCACTTATCTCAGCCGTCGTGGCGACCCTCTAGACCCATAGCGAATCGCAAACCCACTGTGTATCTTGTCTTTACAGCTCCTTCAGACGTGGTGGCGCTCGTTCCTCTATTCATAGTTGGTGACCCTTCAAATGACCTCACAGCGAGCGTCACTCCACTGGCCAGAACGCACCAGCGCCCCGCACGCTCTAACGCGGTAATTACCCCTGACAATTAGACGCCGGTGTCACGGGAACCCTCGGCGCCGCTCGGACTCAAGCAACAAAGGTGGGGATACGCGACGTCCTGGCCATCCCAGAAAACGATGGAAGTCGGAAAACGTTTCCGCGGCGGCACCTCGCACCCTTCGAACACGTCAGCCCGGCCGGCACAAAGAAGTCACGCAGGCTATAAAACAAGAACGCAACTTCCCGCGGTCCTCATTTATTAACACAGGTACTTGAACTTGTCAGACTGACTCCCGGACAAGCAGCTTTCGAACGAATGAGCTCCCGTCGCTAAGTGGGAAAAGAGCAGACTGAACAACGATTTCGCGACAGTATTATCGGAAATTCGTCTCAAGCGGAGTTTGTTTTTTGCGCTGGGGGCGTTACAAGAGAGCAAAAGTGTTGCTGGTTTTTAACCGAAGTGTACTGTATATCTAAATTCATCTTACTACACGTTAACGGGACACTAAAGGGTAAAAACAAAATCTAAACACATCATTCTCGCGACTAGCAAAGGCACAAAATGCCACAAACGTGAAAACAGGTGTCTACGCCCCGTACGCTTTTGGGTGCTACAGTTTGTTACGTCACAAACGTTGTGAACGGCGAGAGCTCATTGGAGAAGCATCTATAAATATTTTCTTGACATAAACAGTGCCTGGGTAGTTGAACACGTGAAATAAATGAAAATCAAAACTTTACGTGAGCTCAGCTTATTTAAAAAACACGGACAACAGCTTTTATACATTGCGAGACAGGCTGCTTCCCTCAGAGTCGGCTATCATGTTTTCAGTTTCGTTTTGGAAATGACAGCGAAGTGAATACAGGGAAAGCTCGTTAATTTGCATCTCAAGGGAGTGAAAAAAATCTCCGAGTTATCCGAATTTTGAATTATCGAGTGAATGACAAAAACGCACATTTTCAATTCTCTTATTTCATACCTTTACTTTCAGAAGTCTGTAATTTTTTTTTCGGACAGCTGAGCGGAAAGAACTAGTTTGCGGCCATGCGGCAATCCCTCTAGCGCAACGGTATTGACTGGAACATCGCAGCAAAACTCGTCTAAAACTACGAGAGCGTCCACGGCTTCTTCTGTGGTACGACGCACCGCGCGTAGCACATTGCACGGGTCTTTTTCGGACGCCTCATCCGCCGCACCAAGGGCACGGACCGAGGGCAACGCTGATGATCTCGTCATCGGTCAATTGGCCGGCGACGACAACGCCGAAGTGCAACTCCGTAGTGCAGTCGGCAAGCTGCATGCACTTCGGGGGGAAGCAGGTCAACGCACTTTTGCTGTCGACGGATGGCGAGCGTGGCGACGGATGGTGCGTCCGCGACGGCAAAACCGGTCGCTGGTCGTCGTCGCTCTAATATCACGTGAAGCGGGTTGAGACAGTACAGATGCGTGCTCCGAAAACTCAGTCCAATTGCGCCGTCCTTGACTTGCCTCCAGTCCGAATTAACCAGTGCGCGTGCACTTTTGCGTCGAAACAGCAACTGTTCGTTGCCTTGTTGCCATTGGGTTATGTACAGCCACGATCAGATGTTTACGGACCAGGAAAATGGAAATTTTAGGTTATTTCTCTTCCGGTAGCAGCCCGACAAACTGCCGTGTGCATGTGAGATGCATAGTTACTGAAAGTAATGAAAAATACGGCACACAGTACCCCGGGCTGCCGTACGGAAGAGAAATAACCCAAAATTGCTGCTTTCATGGTTCGCAATCTTTTGCGCTTGGGTGTACATTTTGGAAGGGAAAGTGTGGAAATGACGAATTGTCTGAATTTCCGAATTCACTGGGACCGAAATAATGAGATTCTTGTTTAACGGCGTATTTTGGTCCAATACCTGCCGCTACGGTAGCATGCCGATCGGAGTGAAGCAGTCAAGGCGTTGAAGAAGTTTTAAAGTTAACTGATTTAATTTACTGGTAACATTGATGACATTTAGCACATAAGAATCAGAACGAATACACTTGTTACATAAGTGAGAAAGACAGTTAATAGATCAAGAGTACTTAGCGGGACATGGCTGACTGGATCGCGGTCTCCCGGCGGGAGGGCACGACGACGAGCGGCGGAGTTTCTGAAGTGAGTCCTGGCAGTCCTGGTGCAGGTCGCCCGCCGCCCTCAATAGCCGGAGGCGCCGCGTTATATTCGCTTTAAGCGGTCCGGTGGGGGACGTATTGGGGGAAACAGTGCATCCTGGGGCATGCGGACGCAATGGAACAAGGCTTTCTGCAGCCAATCGGGGAGACGCTTCTTAGCTCCAATCAGACATGTTCCTGCCAAAGTGAAAAGGAAAAATTAAACACAGACACAAGGCCGAACCCGAAAACGCGCACTGTGAGAACCATGCGTGTAAAGAAAGTAGTTTAGACAAAAACGCACTAAAGTAAACAGGGGAAAAAGGGGGAAGGTCGTCTGAAGAACACTGGGGACACGGAGCCCGAACGCAACCAGCGCACAGGCCACGGGGGTGAATGGAACGCCGCGACCGCGGTAACAGAAGCCGAGACGACGGCTCGCTCCCCTCAACAGCCGTCGTCTCCTGGTCGGCCGACGGGCAAGCGCACGCGCCGGAGCCGTTTCTCAGAAAAAAGGGGGCCAGGGCCCAGGCGCGTCCGAAGCGTTTTCACACAAGGCACTTGGAAGCAAGAGCCCTGGCTGTGGGCATCGTGACTCAAAACAACCAGAAAACATCAACGGACCTCCGCTTCGCGACAATACGACGGTGAACGCCCGAGCTTCTGCAACTAATAACCCCCGCAGGAAGCGGTAAAACGAACAAGATATGTTAAGCGATCCCGCCTGAGCTTCTAAGCTTCTGTTCTCCGCGCGCCGACGTTGCTAGCGGTAAAGCGTGCCCTCGCCCTGTCATAACCTTATTGCCCGTGAAAAGTACAGGGCAATTACCTTCTGCTCTTCTGTTCGCCGTAAGCCGCGGTTGATAAACAATCCGTAAGCGTCGCATAGCTCTACCCTTGGGCCCGGGCGAGCCGGGCATGTTCGCAGGCCGTAATATGTGGCCGGCGGTTTATTCAAGGAGCGTACAAAAAGACATCTTCAGTGTCAGCTTATCGAGTTCCACAGCTCGAAGCGGAGAGCCCGCTCGAAACTGATCGCCTTTCACTGACGCAGTGTTTACCGCGCAGAGAAGGCGCCAGCGGGAGCTCGCCAGAGAGACGTCGGAGAAAGCTCGTGCGGCGTATCCGTTTCACGTGTTAGCTACGTCGTGGCTAGAACGAAGATCGAATAGGAGAAACTAAGTTTTGTGAATTTAAAGCGTTTTGTGGTTTCAAAGCCAGCGTGAGAGCGCTTGACCGCACCGGTGTCTCGCTCCTACTTTGTGACGCAATTGCTAGGTAAAGAAAAAATCAAAGGGAAACGGGAGAGAAAAGTGCCAGCTTATTGAGGCGAAGCTTTCATGTCCTCACTGACGCCTTTGTACGCCCATACGCCCTGCAGGAAAGCCAACTTTCTGTGACGCTGATGATGAATGATCATGGGTGAAGTGAAAGAAAAAAAAAAAACGCTTCTCGTAACCGGAATCAAAGCTGGGTGCCGGGCGTTATGAAGCAGGCGTCTTTTTTTTTTGTCTTTTTTTTTTTGAGATAGAGAGTTTGCCGTGGACGGAGGGAACGCCAAGCTGCAGGTACAGATTCGTGCCCCAAACCCACACATTATGCCTACGGAGTGCACACCCGAGAGCGGCTATTTTTTTTTTTATTTGCGATAGAATTCCCGTAGGCATAAAATAGCATATTTACAGGTAGAGATGCGCACCCGTCTCTCGAAGGAATGCAAGAAGGGAGTGGTGGTGGGGTCCCCAGAGCCACCACTGGAGGTCGGGGGGTCTTCCAGGATGGAAGCCTGTGCCTCTTATATGTCGCTTTCTGGCTGAGTTCAGTGATGGACACATCCATATTAAATGGCCCGCATCAGCTTGTTCGGCCGGAGCTGTGCAGAAGGGGCAGGTGTCCTCGAACGGGGCATGGTAGCGTGGTGGCCACGCCCGCGTCAAAGCAGGTGAAAGCGCCACTCCAACGCGAAGCCTGAGCAGCAAAACCTCTTCCCAGCGAGCAGTCTACTCGGGAGGTCCGTTACACATGTGCACGGTAGTGTAACGTAGTATTTTTGGTTACATTCTGCCGCTACTGTAGCATGAAGGTCGGAAGGAAAAAGTCGAGACGTCGAAGAAGTTTTAAGGTTAACTTGTTTACTTTACAGATGACATTGATGACATTTAGCACATATGAATTAGAATGAATACACTTGTTACATAGATTAGAAAGACAGTCAAAGATTCAGAGTACTTAGCGGGACATAGTTGGCGGGCGAATGGCTCCCGGCGGGAGGGCACGACGACGAGCGGCAGAGTGCGGCTCTCCTGCTGTTGCTCTCCCTCTCGTCCTCAATCGCCAGAGGGGCCGCGTTATATTTGCTTTGGGGGGACGCATTGGGGGAAAAAGCGCATCCTAGCGTGTGCGGACCGGGTGGGAAAAGGCTAAGGCCCACCCGCAGCCAATCAGGAGGACGCTTCTTAGCTCCAATCAGACATGTCCCCGCCAAAGTGAAAAGGACCAAAAACACAGACACAAGGTTCCGACTCGAAAACGCGCGCTTGGAGAAGTACGGGCGTAGAGCAAGTAGTTAGACAAAACGCACTAAAGTAGACAGGGGAAAAGGGAAGGTCGTCGGAAGTACACAGCGGCCCGCGTAGGCGCGCAACGGGGGTCGGAGACGCCAGTGCGCGCGGTAATACAAGACGAGGTGAGGGCCCGCTTCCCCCAACAGCCGTCGTCTCCCGGTCGGCCGACGGGCAGACACACGCGCCGGAGCCGATTCTCAGAAATAAGGGCGCCAGGGCCCAGCCGCGTCCGAAGCGCTTTCACACTAACACTTGGGAGGAAGAGCCCCGGCGGCCGCACAGAACTAAAAAAACAACCAGAAAACATCAAGGGATCTCCTCTTCGCGACACCTTCCCCGACGGAAAAAAGAGTGCCCTCACTCTTGCACAAAGTTTAAAACATAAGAAAACATTTTCACAACCCGACAGCGATAACGAAACGGCATGGTAGGCGGACTCGAGAAGACGAAAACACAGACTCTAACACAGGAGTCGACAAACTATCTCCGCTGAATCAGTCAACGCACACGCGGTCACGTAATGGAGTTCCGTTTTCACTTCACACGCGCAGTCTCTTATCCAACACAGGAGAAAACGTTCCATTTACATATACGAACAAGAAAATAACAAGACGGGCACTGTGAACGACACAGGAATAACCTGCTCTCTCTAAAAGTTACATCAAGACACCGTAAAGCTCTCCGGCATTCATGTCATATACCAAGTTCTGAGG
This sequence comes from Haemaphysalis longicornis, assembly GCF_048455015.1. Lineage (NCBI taxonomy): Eukaryota > Metazoa > Arthropoda > Arachnida > Ixodida > Ixodidae > Haemaphysalis > Haemaphysalis longicornis. The sequence continues at coordinate 466,136,597 of NW_027526203.1, forward strand.
AGCTTGACGCGAAACAAAATGTGTCCTTGGACAACAGGTCGCATAAACATAACACTGAAGCTATCCTCTAGTCAACTTCAAGTAACCAGCAAATAAAAATAAAAACAAGCGCATTCTCGGCCACCGTCACTCAAGAAAATACTCAGTGCCTTAAAGATAGGAGTACAAATAGTTCATAAGAAGGCACTAGAAAACTGAAATAAAATTATATACAAGGGCTCACCGTACTGAAGTTATGTCTGACGCGCCAGTTGAAATCTACGCACTCTTGGGCACTATACTCAACACATTTCCACTTATATTCAACTCTACTTGTTCTGCCGCCATACTCGTCCATTATGAAAAAAGAGTACCCAAAGAAGATCCTCCCGTTCGTTCAAACACTCGAAACTAACACAAAGGAACGGCTACGAAAATGGGTTACAAGAATACTAGACGCCAACACAACAAAACGGCCAAGAAAATGACTTCCGAGAAAACTGCCAAACATCTAAACATAAAAGCTACAAAAGTCAAAACTTGGCGGTAGCGCATATGAAGTATGATACAAAATAAACATTGGCGCCTGACGAAACCTTCCAGACGCTCCTAACCCCTCAATGCTCCGATACAAACAATAAAATAAACAAAAAAAAGAACATTGATACACAATTTTTCATGAACAGGAGCGATAGAAATGATAAAGATAACACATGATGAAATATTTGCACACAAGACTTTAAAAGTATACGTATCGGCTACCCTACATGCTAACAAAATAAGAACAGAGACTGCCGAATATCAGCAGTGGTGAGAAACCTTCGCCCACCCGACGCATTCGCAGAACTGCACGCCCGCGAGCTCTCCCCGTCCGCGGCATCCCGGGCACCCCTGCTGGTGTCTTTGTTTGTACTTCGAGTAGCGTCGTGCAGCGGAAACATCTCTCAACTCCTCGTTTCCCTCAGACCCCCAACCCCGAAGTGGCTGCCGTATTTGCTTCAAGACAAAACCTAACTTCGGTGGAAAGGAGCCGAGGAAACGGATATCAGCAGTCTCTAATATAGCGAGATCTGCGCAAAAATCAGCCTATTCATAGGCACGCGGGGGTCTTCTTCGGGGCTCCTTCGCCGGGAGAGCCGAACGCTTGTGCCGTTAAGATTCTGACTACAAAGCTGTCCAACTCCCGCGCGAAGAGCCCACATACCCCACGATAAAACTGCTGCACGCTCATAAATGTTTGCCTCAGCATCAACAGCGGCTAGTTACAGAAGCAGGCTGGTGCTGGCAAAGAAAATGAACCAAAGACAACCAATCAGTGGGCGCCCCGGACACGCGGAGAAGAAAAGCCTACAGGCCCACAGTCATGCGGTGCGCCGAGAGGCAAAAATCCCTCACCTTACTGCTTGCGCGGGAAGCTTGCCGCCGCGATGGAGAGTGGCCGGCGCGGCGACGTTCCGTTGACGCCTGGGCCGGAGGCGTCTCTTCGCCGGAGCCGGTGATGAGTATGACGGGCCTGGTGGGCCCGCGTCAGGTCGCCAGGCAACAGCCGTGAAGTAAACGGAAAGTCATTCTCACTCCTGACGATGTCTTCGCTTGCCAGTCTTGCCCGAGGTGTGCGGACGAATGACGCGAACTCGGATGAAGCTTGCTCGGTAGACTGGATGGAGAGGTTGACGATGAGCAGCAGGAAGATGAACGAGAAGAAGGGGGAGCCCATGATGGTAGAGGGGGTCTTCGCTACCCCGCACCTATCACCACTTTTGTAACGTAGTATTTTTGGTTACATTCTGCCGCTACTGTAGCATGAAGGTCGGAAGGAAAAAGTCGAGACGTCGAAGAAGTTTTAAGGTTAACTTGTTTACTTTACAGATGACATTGATGGCATTTAGCACATATGAATTAGAATGAATACACTTGTTACATAGATTAGAAAGACAGTCAAAGATTCAGAGTACTTAGCGGGACATAGTTGGCGGGCGAATGGCTCCCGGCGGGAGGGCACGACGACGAGCGGCAGAGTGCGGCTCTCCTGGTGTTGCTCTCCCTCTCGTCCTCAATCGCCAGAGGGGCCGCGTTATATTTGCTTTGGGGGGACGCATTGGGGGAAAGAGCGCATCCTAGCGTGTGCGGACCGGGTGGGAAAAGGCTAAGGCCCACCCGCAGCCAATCAGGAGGACGCTTCTTAGCTCCAATCAGACATGTCCCCGCCAAAGTGAAAAGGACCAAAAACACAGACACAAGGTTCCGACTCGAAAACGCGCGCTTGGAGAAGTACGGGCGTAGAGCAAGTAGTTAGACAAAACGCACTAAAGTAGACAGGGGAAAAGGGAAGGTCGTCGGAAGTACACAGCGGCCCGCGTAGGCGCGCAACGGGGGTCGGAGACGCCAGTGCGCGCGGTAATACAAGACGAGGTGAGGGCCCGCTTCCCCCAACAGCCGTCGTCTCCCGGTCGGCCGACGGGCAGACACACGCGCCGGAGCCGATTCTCAGAAATAAGGGCGCCAGGGCCCAGCCGCGTCCGAAGCGCTTTCACACTAACACTTGGGAGGAAGAGCCCCGGCGGCCGCACAGAACTAAAAAAACAACCAGAAAACATCAAGGGATCTCCTCTTCGCGACAGTAGGATGAGGGCACGTGTGGCGCGACGCAGATCGTCCTTCTTTTGTAGAAAGTTTTGTATCGTACTGGGTGTTAACATTGGCAGCGACCGAGGAATATACATAGGGTGACAAGCCCTATCCGCTGCAATGTGACCGGGGAGCGTATTCCGCCGAACCTACTACAGCCGGAGAGGGCAGGGGTACGTGTCTAGTAGTGTGTAGATGCCTTTTGAAATAGTACAATTGTTGGATACTCGGCGTAAGTCCCGCATCGCCGCCGCGGAGTCTGCATAAAGATGCAGGATGGAAGCCACGGGGGCGCGCTGTAGGGCCGGCGTTAGTGCCTGTAGGCCATCCCGGATGGCTGTGAGCTCCGCCAGTAGAGATGGTAGGGTGTCGATGGTTTGGCAGAGGCAAGTTTGAAAGGTTTCAGGGTAGACGGGACACTGCAGCAAAGTAGACAAAACGCCATCCTTGGAGCCAGCGTCCACTAATGCCTCTACCGCCTAGTAGTGGGTCTCAGCCGTCAGTAGCGATCCTCTCGCACATGTTTTTCCGGTAAATCGAGTGTGAAGTCGAGTCAGTGGTCGATTGTCGGTAACCTGGTGATACAGCCATGGCGGCCCGGTTACAGGGCGATCTGGTGAAGCAGGTAGGGAACAGCCCATATAACTAGCTGAGGCCGCTGCATCCGCAACAGTGCGTACGGGCTGAACGACGTTGTTCAACCAGTTCGCCAAGCGTGTTCAGCTGAGCCTCATCTTGGAGCGATGGTATCGGGGTCATTCGAGGGAGGCAGGCGATGGTGCGCAAAGCGGCTCTGTTAATAGCCTCAAGTCGGGCCTACTCCGTCTGAGTCATATACTGGAATTGGGCCTGATAAACCAGTCGAGGCTGCAGTACTGACCTCAACAGGAGACGAGCCATCTTGGGGCACGAGAAACCAGACTTCTGCGAGATATGTCGAATCAGGTGAAGCATGTGGCCTGCTATTTGTCGGGCACATCAAAGACACATGGCAGCCGACCAAGGCGCAGAAATTTCCAGCTCTAGCACGCGAAGAGATGTGGCAGTGCGTATGGGTTGGCCGGAAAGTTGGAGTATGAGGGGAGAAATCGCCAGTTTGCGACGGCCCCATGCATTGGGCACAGGCAGAACGGCTGTCTTGTCGGCTGAAAATGTCAGTCCAGCGTATTGACACCATTTCTGCGTGTCTGTCCTGCTATGGGTATTCGAGAAAAGTGGCGCGTATCTCCGGAGTTGCACAGACTCGCAGTGTGGGATTGGCCAACCAAAGAATCCATCACGGCGGCGGCGGCGGTGGCGGCGGCTTTCAGGCGTCTTCACACCCTTTCGCACTGGTGTTGATTGTCCGTAATCATCTGATAACGGCGCTACGGCCGCTGTCAGCCGACTGCGCAACGTGTGAAAGAGGCATCGGTGGTGGCGAGAGGAATAATCGTTGTGATAATCGTTGTGAAAGAGTGGTCGGTGGTGGTGAGGAGGAGGCCCGGGAGTGAACCGAGTAAATCTGCTTCACCGGAATGAAAACTGGGTACGGGGTGAGACATATACTGCTTTGCAGTAAAAAGGTGTTGATCGGCTGAAGCAATCGACGGCACACCACGCAAGGCTTGGTCCGCTCTTGTTCATTAACAACGACAAAAACAACAAGCGCGAAGATAGGTCTGGCCGGGCTTCTGCACATATAATAAACGCGGGAGAGAGCACAGTATCGAGTCCACTGACTGTTCTTCCAATTTTTTTATCTCTTGCAAATTACGAGCGCTTGAAGTTTTGAACGAAAGGCAGAGTCTTGGCGAATAAGCAGCCTTGAACTCTTACAAATTTATTTTTTTCATGCGCAATCGAAAGCGCAGATTCTTATTTTAATTATTATCTCTGATTATAATATTTTAAGCTTCCTTTGCTTCTTCCGCGTGCCTTAAACTGAATCCTCACCAATCAGAGGCCCTGTGCCGTAGCGAAGAACGACGACGTGCACGCTACCAGGGTTCACGCGCGCTCGTGTGGGCGCCATTGCCAGAGTGGATTCTGCAGGCACCGCCAGCAGCAGCCACCTTGTGCCCGAGCAAGTGCTACGACTTCAAGGGTCCCTTGAAGAACGAAGAGCTTCGGGCAGCAAGGATGTCGGGAGGTATCCTGCCACCCGATGCTGGCGGCGACCCGTCCGTCGCGGTGACGAGGAGACTGACGGAGATGCGGCTGCGAATGTACCACAGGGGTGCATGGATCAGGGGCCAGGTAATGCTCGGCAGGGCCAGCGCGGACGAGACCATCAACTGCGTCCTCAACTGTCGACCCTCCAGAAGCGCTCTGGCCTCCCGACCAAGAATCAGAAAGACAGCTACGACCCCTACACCTTTCATCGCGGGCTGGGACGCGATCAGGGCGGGTGCGGAAGCTGCCCAATCGATCCCCGCTGGAGCATCCGGGGCATCTGCTGTACTCCTTGCATCGGCTCTTGAGAACCGCAAGCCGACGCTTCAGGCCCGCACATTTACATCCGGGTCCCTGGAATCGGGTGCGACTCCTGGATGCGAAGCAGCGACTCCTGGATCGCGAGTGAGGACATCGCCTGGTGCGAGGGCCCGCACACCGCCCTATGGATCCATCGGATCGGGCGCGAGGATCCGCACAGCCACCTGCTCCGGATCGACCTCAAGGCCACTTCGATTCGGTTCCAGGCGACGCACATCGTCTGTGCGCATCGACGTTGGGGCCTTGGCTGAGATCTCCACCCTGGCCAAGCCCCAAATGGCTCCAACCAAACCTTCAGACTCGACACCGATGGTGAGTGCACAAGACCCAGTTTTAAATGGAGAGATGGTGAAGGCGAAATGTTTGCGTACGTCGTGTTCAGGACGCGAAGCACTTCGTAGCGACTGTCGGTCCTGAGCGCCGGGACTACTACGCGCTTCCTCCCGTTCTTCCACGGCGTCTACGGAGGGCGCTACCGCAGAGTAGTTGACAGGTTTCCGCACAGCGTTTGATTTCTCGCTCGTTTTTCCCGTATAGGATTTGTGAAAGTCGTCATGGTCATGCCCATTTGAAATACATATAAAACAAAATTAGTGCGGCTTGGCAGGGGGCTCGAACGACAACAAAATCTCACCTGGAGACGCGATTTGCAGCATTCCCCGCCGCCGTCGTGAGCGTCATAGTCGGCAGATCAAATTCCATCCACAGATGGAGGCTACTTATGTCGTTGACGCGTCGGCCGCTTTTTTGATGGAGGCGAAAAGCTAAAACGCCAGTGTGTACGTGATTTCGGCGCACGTTAAAGATCCCCGGGTGGTCAAAATTAATTAGTCCTCAAGTACGGCGCGCCCCATCGCCTGCGTTGCGTCGGCGCGTAAAACCCTCAATCATGTCGTTGGACGTTATATCGTTATGTCGTTATATATTGACGTTATAACGTTATTTCGTTATATCGTTATACATTGACGTTATACGAGACCTAAAAAATCGAATTGGCGATAGCGGTACTGTGATGGGCTCGTTTAACTTCGCAATACTTATCCGCTCCAGTGGTAAAGAATGCGGCATCGCTTAGAACGCAAAACATCTTGCAAAATTGCGTTGTAGGTATAAGGTGACCCATTACCTGAAAACCGGCCGTGCTTCTTCTGTAAATGTGAGCCGCGCTACAAGTAGACGCAGTGCACGGATATGTATGCTTCGCAAATATGTCCACAGTCCGTTGAATGTGAGCACAATGACATTTGTAAATAAAAAGAAATGACAATCAACAAAACCACGGAGTACTAAAATATCTGCTAGCCACACAGACACTCAATCCGGTCATGTATACAGTCACTGTTATTCCGGGCTCTATGTGAGCCACAGACAAAGAAGAAAGCTCATTTGTGTTTTTTAAAAAGTATTATGCAGCCTCAGAAATGCCAGTTTGTCTGAACTCAAGCCAAGCAAGACGCACTAAGCGCAACTCATTGACGCGAATAGCTCTAGCATGTCACAGTATAGGCTTATACATCGCAGCGTCAAAATGCGGAAAGAAATTGCAGAATGAACGTTCTGACCGCCATAAGCTGCGCATAATCTTTCCTTTTTCTACCGCTTGAACAAACAGCTGGTCTCATGAAGGACGCAGTTATGGAAGCATAGGTTGCACGCAACCCAAGGAAAGCGTTGTTGGAAGAGTTTGCTTTCTGCTGAAGGCCCTCCCTCCCTTATTTGTCTCTGCAGGCTGTGTGTGGTTTTTCACGAATATGTGATGTTTCTATCTCGCCATATCTCCAAGAACTAGCTCTTAGCTACGCTCGGTGAATATTCACTGCCACTCGCCACAGAAAAAGTGAACCCGACATTAAGTTCTTGTTCGTCCCAATCATCCAACCCTACTGTTCTCGCAGAATTTTCGGAAAATTCCTCTAATCGAAATTTATACAGGCGGCTTGAACTATGTTGAGATAATGTTTCAATGATATGCCAGCATGAGGTAAAATAGTATCTGAGGTCAGAATGAAGGATGGCGAACACAACCGGAGTGCCGGGAGGTACGCTATGGAAGTGCTATATTAGGCGCTAGATTAGGGAAGTGCACCAAAGCGACGTAAATAAGTATTGCCATACCATGGCCGTGTGAGTGAATACGGTTTGTTAACGCAATGCTAGTTTCGGGACCAAGGAATTATATGAGCTTCACATCACACGTTGGATTCACTACGCCGGTCCGTGACAGACCGGCCGCCTATACAGACGACACCATAATACAGCCTCCACAGAAGTGTTTATTCTTGTAAATCTCACGTTCCTTACGCACACTCTCACTGCGCCACACACATGTTCATAGAATTTTAACGCAGCACGCAGTGAACGCGACGCTCGGTGCGGCGAGTACCAGTACCCGCCTGCGCATTTGGGGATGTGGTCGATGTAGAAGATTTATTTTACTCCTTGCCACATGAAGAGCTGTTTAGTGCTGTTAGGGAATGCGTAGAAGACAACGGAGTGTTAGATTTTCAAAACAGGGCAGGAGTTTCCCTGGACAACTTTATGACGCTGCTGGAGTTCTACCTTGCCTCTACGTTCGTGTGTTTTAATGACCGCCTTTTAATTCAGCGCAAGGGCATTTGCATTGGCTCTTGCGTTGCCCCCATCCTCAGCAACATTTTCCTTTCACGTATTGATCGGGACCTGGAACTAGCCCTGAGCAAAGATGCTGTTTTAAAGGTTTTTAGGTACATAGACGATTTTCGTATAGTTTTGAAAAAGCAAGATTTGCCTACGAAGGACTCTTCAATAGACAGCGTTTTGTCAACGTTCCGACGAGTGGGCAAAGGCCTATCCTTTACCCACGAACTTCCTAACCAAGATCACTTACAGTTTTTAGATATTAATATCACCTTCTCGCACAACCATGTCTGCTGGTCTTACTAGCCTAGAGCCCGAAAAGAGTTTTTACCTTATGATTCAGCTCATTCAAAGACCATCAAGAGGGCAATATCGGCGTCATGCTTACAGTCATCCCTCCTGAAATCTTGCATCCATTCCGCAGACAAAAGCTTCAGAGTACAGGTTACTCGGCTTGAAAAAGCCGGATTCCCTTGCACGGTACTAGTCGCAGTTGTTGAAACCCTCCTCCAGAAGCTTAAGGGCAGAACTGTCCGCAGAACCGAGCCAGTGACGAAAGAAAAAATGGCGGCCGTGGTGCCTTATATCCACAAGGTGGCTTCTGCCCCCAAAAAGCTTGCGCAGCTATGTCCACGAACTTGCTCCCGAGGCGACAAGAAACAGGCTTACCAAAAGCGGCATGCTAATCATTACGTGGACTGCGCAGTTGGAGTGGTCTACCGCATTCCTCTGACATGCGGCAAGGAGTACATCGGTCAGACGGGAAGATGTGTAAATGACCGTGCAAGGGAACATAATCTTTCACTAACAAACGCAAAGGGGGCGTACTTGCCTACCCACTGTAGTGAGTGTAGTGACAGCAAATGCACCCCATTATTTCAGGAGATCAAGATTGTAGGCAGAAGCCATGATAAGACAGCGCGAGAATTAATGGAGGCTTATCATATCAGGAAAAAGGGTGACAAGTGTGTTAGCGACACTTCGGTATGCTTGCGTGGCAAAAAGCAAGCGTTTTTGGATCTTTTAAAAACGTGATAATGGGCTCCGTCGACTCCTATACTTCGATGCTTTCGGCAAAATAAACACAGTTGTAAGTGAGCGCTAGTCCCGTCTGGTCTTTCTGTGTCTTTGTCGAATTTTTGCGCTCAAATTTCCACTTGAAAATTACTTACCCTGTTAAGTAGTTTTCTCCAGCATAAATATACCGTCGTGTCCTATCCCGTGGTGGGCGCACACAGTCCGAGAGAGAAAGACTAGAACTTTATTCAGTCTCAACTGGAGTCCCTAGGCGTCGGCCAAAAACCCCTGGGCTCTGGCAGAGTTTTCGGCCAGTTCGACGGCTGCAGCCCGAGTTTGTGATGGAAGTATGTCACCAGGCCAGTCGATCTCGGTACGACGCTCATGAAGAGTAAATTTCCCCTCCTCCTGGAGTACTCGCAAAAAGTGAACGGTATACGAAGTAGCAGCGAGAGAAAAACGATTGCGAGATGATTGCTCCGGCAAGTTGCGCGCTTGCGCATGCTTGAAAAGTTGGAGTTTTTTTGACGTCTATGAACTGGCTCGTGCTGCTGACGATCCCATTACTTGTTCGACTTCCCAGGTGACCGCGGAGCCCTGACCGCGGAAGTCACATCCCTTCCTCGAGGAGAATGACTCATCATTCCATGGCCTACCTCCTTCTAGAAGGATACCCTTCACTACATGGTCTTCATTCTTCCAGTCATCCGTCCACCACCACTACGTCACCAGTCCACCAGTGACCAGTGACCCGTAACTCCGTACCCGGGGGTGGGTGGGGGGGGAAGGATGGTTCCTGCACTACAACTACCAATAAAAAAGTGTCTTGTGACCTAACGCACCCACACATCACGAGTCGTCGTCAGCTCGCTTTGACAACGCCGAGGGTGATGATCACGATTACATCAGGTCAGGCCCCACGCCCACGTACACGTTTACGGAAAAATCCTCGCTCGGAGCCAGGCAAACGAACGAGATTGCACGACAGAGGTCCTGGCTTCGGTTTTATTTGCGCAGGCTTCCTGCCGTTTACAGAATTTGTCGTCCCAGTAATGGGGATGGCTGCAGCGTTTGACCTGCGCGAAAGGTGGTGGGGAGAGTGCCACTGTAGAATACGCACCATAAATGACCGTCGCAAGCAAAAATGTTCCGTAAATGCGCGCCACGACGCGTCGTCATCGTTGCATCAGTAACGGGCGGGTGACCCGTTACTTTAAGTAAGCAAGGAGTTGTGTGTCAATCCCGCTACCCTACACAAGGCAGTGGCCGATCAGCCAGCTTCGCTCCAGAAACGGGACGAGCTACTGGATTGTGAAAAGGCAGTGGTGGTTAGCAATATACAGTAGAAATCTTGGAAAAGTCGGGATAGGCAAGACTGCATCACTAGAAGACTGAACCACTGCTCAGCCGAGTGTAGATATTTCTAACGTAGAGACTCGCTTTTTTTCTGGGAACTTCCGCCCTAAGTGTACGGGAAAAAATTTTGCAGAAATTACCAAGTGGGAGTTATCGGATAAACGTCTGAAGCTGTTCTGCTGTACAGCGGGTCTTCACCGCACTCGAAAACTGCGGATTCCGGAAAGGGGCCTGTGGCCACTAGGGTAGCGAAGAAGATGCGACGACGGGCCGGGTTGAGACGGCGGTCCTAACAAACCCACGCCCACTGCAGGATCTATGCGAATAAAGTACTTCCCAGTCCAATCTAACTCTGCTCTACACGTAGCCCCTTTAAAGTCGGCTTCAGCACTACACACGCACGCCTTGCTAGGAAAGCCTGGTAAACAGTGTGATATCAAAGCAGAAGGCTCTAGGGCCGTTTATTGACGCCTCCATAAGAACCTAGTATCCCGTAATAAAAACGCATTACACAAGGCCCCCTTAAATTTGGCTTCACTGGTACACACAAATGCATTGTTGGGGAGACGTTCGTTTTCAGGGAGAATGTTAAGCGCCTAAATATTAAAGTGTGGATGCCCTGGGACTTAGTAACATGTTCGTATGCGGAGGAAATGGTGTACCAAGCTAGTCGTAGCTTTCCTCGTCCACAAAGAAAAGGTTAAACATTTGAACATGTCAACCTGCTTTCGCAAGAGCTGCAACAACGCGGCGTTTCGCGTCCTGAGGTTACTCACACGAATCGGTATAAAGGTATTTCAGAATTTAGGAATGAGACGAAATTAATTTCGTTGGCTGAAACGCGTTTTAAGAAGTCATCCCATATCTCTTTGGCCCTTGCGTAAACTTATGCTGTTGCCAGGTGTTTCTAAATGTTACTCGCACCAGCTCCATTATTTTTACAAATTTCGATCCTCATCAAGACGTAGAAGACATGTTTTCTTGTGCCCTTAAATATCGCTTACGACCGTCAAGCTATTTAATTTAATTTTAGATCTAAGCATTACTCCGCCAAAGTGCCTCAGTTAGGTGCTTAGAAACTTAAATTACCGAGGTTAAATATATTACCGGGCTTAAACAAGTTAGTTACCAAAGATTACCCCTACGAAGGTCTACATAAATTAGGATTTAAAAAAAAAAACTTGCCTGCAACAAGGTGAGACGTATTTTCCGAAATCCATCACTATTATTTTGTGGGGATCCTTCGAATCCCCTTTTCCTCCTCCCGCGAATCCGACCTTCAAACGAGCGCGCTTTCCCGCGCCGCACGTGACGCCACCTGGGGGACCAACGCGGCGGCGGGCGCCATCTGAAAGAAGGGGAACAGCGCAAATTTGACAGACACGAGAAGAAGGAGACGACACGCACAGCGCTGACTTACAACAGTTTATTCTTTACCGCTCGGGCACATATATACCACCACGGTTAAAAATACAAGGAAAAGCAAGACTAACACGATAGTGTCTCTTATCACCATTGGTCGTCACACATCACCATTCGCTCTGCGCCACAAAAACACGTGCTGCACTAACCTGGGGTCAAAAAATCTAATTCTTTTTGGGAGAGGGTCATCTGCCCCGCCGCCGCAGTCGCTCCTTCTCACCCGGGAACCTCAAACCAGTTTAGATGTATTTTCACAAATCCGTCACTATTAATTAGACCAGTCATTTTGTGGACCTTTTTTCGTCTGAGCATTGGAGGAAATGTGCATAGAAATTTAGTATTAGAATTGCCTTCGCGAATGCTTCATTAACGTTAGGTCCGTAAATCTATCGGAACTAACTCAAAAAAATATCGAAATTTATCGGAATTTAAGTAAGCGAATCCTCAGCCCCTAGCAAGGCCAAATAAATTCTCACTTCGAGGAATCGTAACCCAAAGAGAGCACTCCCCCAAATGATCAACCTCTGAACCAAGCACTTGGTGCTACGCATCTCTAGGAATGCATCTCTCCGGCGAGCTTTGCTCCATAAGACGAGAGTTTTGAATTCTTTATAGTATACATAAGGTTAAAGGTATTTCAATACATTCCTAAATATATATCTCTTATACCCGCGCAGAGCTCGACTTCGTTTCCTGTGACGAAGCATTACTGCAATACATATGCCAGCAAAGTAAATTCGATTACTAAATGCGTAAGCAGTTCTAACTCAACAATGAAATTGGTCTGTCTATATTAACGTTTGAAGAGTCATGTTTTTTCCGTGTACCAAAAATTATCTTAATGATGAGTTCTAGCGCCGTCATACCGCAACATCAGAACCATTATACTGCCGCAGAAAATTTGTATTCCCAGCAAGGCATTTCAGTAAAGCACTGAAGTCGAATTTAAAGAGTGTCGGCAGATAGCGCCTCATAGGGATACACGGGGTCTTGTCGAGGTATATAATAAAGGGACCTCGCGGCGTCATAACTTCATAACAACCTCCTTATATTGCCCCCGGAAAAACTTCTTCCCAACAGTGCATTCGTGTAGATTAGATTTTGTGGAGGTATCTAGTACACGGGCCTGAGGCCCCCATATGTATGTATGTATTTATTGTACAATAAAAAAAGGAAGGTCCACCAACAGGCGTAAATTGTCTCGCCCAGGGGCGGACACCGGAACGCCTGCTGGTGTAGGGGATGTGGGATAGGGAGGAAAGAGTACATAGGAATAGGGGGATAGGGTAGAGGGCTTACATAAATATATAACACAATGGCAAGATTAAGAAGGGACATACTATATACAACGTATAGGTGAAGAAAAAAAGCGAAGCCCTAGACATAAATAAGCATCAAGGTGCAGGACACCAAGGTGTAGCAAAAAGGACACCTGCACACACGCACACACACACATATATCAACGCACAGGAAAGCTATAACAGCAGCAGCACTCCACTGCACCCTGGGCAGTTATTTGAAGTTGTTGCGTAGTGCGCTGTGGAGCCCCGAGGCACCCAGGTATGCTCCCAGGGCCTCGAGCACTTTGTCCCGCTCCCTGGCACTGCGTGGGGGCCGAAGCAGTTCCTCGAGCAGCCGCACTCCTTGTGGCACGGCCAGAAGCTCCACCCGCCCTGCCGCAAACTTGGGGTACTCGTAAGTAGATGCGGCAGAGACTGCACGGGCGCTCGGCAGTGAGTGCAGGCGGGGCTGGCCACCCTCCCCAGTCGTTGTTTCCGCTCTGCCGTCCACGCGTCCCCCACGCGGAAGCGCAGGATGGCCGAGCGCAGTCGACGAGGTGATGCCTGCACAGGCGGCAGACCCCCTCCGACACGCAGCCGCGGGTCTGGATGCCTGGTGCGGAGGTGTCGTTGGATGAGCAGGCGGGCGTCGTCCGCTGCTGCCTGGGCCACCATGTCCGAGGGAGGCAGCGCGTGTCCCCTGGCGGCCAGCTCGTCCGCCCGCTCGTTGCCATCCAACCCGATGTGGGCGGGGACCCATTGCAGGCACAGCCGAGTGCCCCGGTCCGCCAGCTGCGCCGCTTTCTCCCGGATGCCCCGCACCAACAGGGAGTGCGAGTCGCCGTCCCGTAGACGCGCCAGGGCCACCCGGGTGTCGCACAGCAGGGCACAGCGCTCGGGCAAGGGCTTTAACTCCAGCAGCAGGTCCAGGCCCAGTCCGACACCCACCAGCTCGGCTGTGGCCGAAGATGACGCATAGGGCAGCCGCGCCTGCCGGGTGGCCTCTCCCAGCACGGCGGCCGCTGCGGCCGACCCCTGCTGCTGCCGCACCGAGCCGTCCGTGTAAACAAGGGCGTGGCTTTCGAGGTCGCCCCACACGACGCCCCGTGTCAGCTGCAGTTGTCCGCATGGGGGCGTCCGCCGCTTGCTGCGCAGACCTGGGATGTCCAGCCTCACGTCAGCTGTCAGAGCAGGAGCCGGGCCACCAGGTTGCGCATCCACGGGGGCCACCACCTCTTCGTAGAGCGCGAGCATGCGTCCCATGCGCGAGCGGTGGTGGCCCCTCAGTCGCTGCAGCAGCGGGTAGGCTCCCTCGGCGCGCCACAGCCGGTCAATTTGGCCAAGCGCCCGCCGGTCAGCCGTCATCTCGAGGGCCCACGCTTCGCCACGGCCAGCGTCTTCTCGCACGACGAGCTCTGGGGCAGGCCGAGGCAAGCGCGGATCCCCTTGCGGTGATTCCTTTCCAGCTGCCGCCAGGTCGGTTTCCACAGGCTCACCAGCGGCAGCGCATACATGAGGAGACCCACAGCGGAGGCGTTGTACAGCCGGAGAGCCGTCCGCTGTGAGCAACCCCTGTCCCGGGCCACCATCTTGTGCACTGCCGTGGTGGCCAGCTGCGCCCTGCCTCGGAGCTCCTTGGCTGCCTGCCGGAAGTTCAGCCGGTGGTCCAGGGTGAGTCCCAGGTACCGCACCCTGGTCTTCCCCTGGAGCTCCTCACCATCGATGGTCAGGCGCCGGGTCCGAGCACGGGCGGCGGCGTCTGGATGTACCAGCATGGCGTCTGTCTTTGTCGCCGACAGCTGTAGGCCGACGCCCGCCAGCTTGGCCCGGACTGCATCCATGGCCGCCTGCAGCTGCCGCACAATGGCTCGGCCCTGACCCTCTGGCCCCAGCGCCCACAAGGCGATGTCATCGGCATACACCGAAATGTACACTCGGTGGCCCCCTCCTCTGGGCAGGCAACCTGGTAGGGCGGCCATCACCAGGTTGAAGAGGAAGGGGCTGATGACGGAGCCCTGTGGGGTGCCCACGTCCACCTGCCGGGGGGCCGACAGGGCGTCCCCCACCTGCACCTGCGCCGTGCGGCCCGTCAGGAACGCTTTGACAAAGCCCCGCAGCTTGCCCCCAATGCCAGCCTCCTCCATGGCCAGGGAGATGGCACGACGCTGCAGGTTGTCGAAGGCGCCCTTCATGTCCAGCAGCACCAGGGCCGCCACCTGCTTGGAGGCCATGGCGTGTTCAAGGGCCGCCACGACGTCGGCGATGGAGTCGGTGGCTGCCCGGTGCCTCCGGAAGCCCGTTAGCTGCTGGGGGATGGACTCTTCCTTCGCTGCGATGGCCTCCATCCTCCGCAGTGCCACCCAGTCGAGCAGCTTGCAGACACAGGATGTGAAGGCCACAGGCCGGTACGCCGTGACTGCCACAATGCCCTTGCCTGGCTTTGGGATGGGCCGCAAGATGGCTAGCAGCCACTCTGGTGGCAGCCGGCCGGTGTCCCAAATAACGTTGTAGGCGGCCAGGAGCCGGCCGAACCCCACCTCATCCAGATTGCGCATCATCTGGTAGGTGAGGCCAGTTGCCCCTGGCGCCGACTTACGCTTGCAGCTGCGGAGGGCACTGCGGAGCTCAGTCTCCGTGATAGGGGCGTTGTTGAGGGGGTGATGCACCTCCCCCGTCTCAGTAACAGCAGCAGCGGGCCCCGGTTCCGCCTGGTGTGGCAGCAGGAAGTGTGCAGCGAAGAGGTTGGCCAACTCCGCAAAGCTGGCCCGCTTGCGGATGGCCATGGCAGCCAGGGGGTTGCGGTTTCTCTGGGGCTTCAGGATGGTGATGAAGATGCTCCAGTGCCGGCGGCAGCGTGGGGCGGCCTCCGAGCTGACGCATAGCTCGGCCAAGCGCTGCCGGCTCAGGCGGTTGGCGTGACGGCGGCAAGCCGCATCCACTCGCCGGTACGCCGTCCAGTCCGCCCGCTCCCCCGAGCACTGGGCCTTCCTCTCCGCACGGTTCCGCACCACCCGCAGCTGCAGCAGCTTCAGGCCCGGCGTGGTGGCCCCCCTCTGCTACCGTGCAGCTCTGCGTGGCTTGCCTGGCGCTGCAAACCAGGCCCGGGAACAGCTCGGCTCCTTCCCCCAGGTCCTGCTCGGCAAGGCGACGCCGGAACAGGAGTGGGTGACGTGGTGCAGTGCGGCTCGCTTGGCTGTCCTGTCGCGTGGTGCGATGTGCAGCGGGTAATGGTCGGATCCCCACGTGCTGGGCTCCCTCCTCCAGATGGCCTCAACCCCGGCTGACACTAGTTGTGAGATCAATGGTGGTGGCTGCGCTATTGCCACGCCGGAAGGTGCTCTCACCAGTAGACGTTCGTTTTCAGCGAGAATGTTAAGCGCCTAAATATCAACTACCAAGTTATCTCGATAAGAGCAGCCTCAGTAGAAAAATTAGGCCGAAAACCAAACTGACAGGGGGTCGTGGTTGAAATTTGGAGATATATTTCCACAGCCTAGTTACAATAAGTTTTTCTATTAACTTGCTGAAAAAGGGCAGTATGGTTATGGAGCGATAGTTATTTAACATACCACGATCACCTTTCTTATGAACGGGTACTACTTTTCTTTTCTTAAGTTCAGACGGAAAAACGCCAGACCTAAAAATATTGTTAATGACATGGGCGATTACAATGGAAAGTTCGTTGGCGACAAGTTTCACCCTAGCAGCATGGATACTATCCAATCCAGCCCCACAACTTTTTAGGGCTTTGATCACTTGCACTATTTCCTCGGGTGATGTGGGCTGCAAGTAGAATGAATGGGGACAACGAGTGCAAGGTGCAAAATTTGATGTTGCGGTAGAACTTTAATTACAGAAATGGTCATTAAAACATTAGCTATTTCAGCAGGGTTACTAAAAACATTTGTGCCATGACTAACCTCTTTTATTTCAGGTGTGTGGTGCGACTGATTTAGAAATTCCTTTATGACTTTCCAGTTCTTATAGGTATTGTTGCCATTTTTATTTATTTGGTCAAGATAGTACTTTTTCTTTGCTACTTTTAATAGCATGGTCAGCTTATTTGAATAAAGCTTGAACCTATTCAAGAGATGCATCTTAAATGGTTGGCGCCGAACTTTCTTTCGTAGGTTAGACCGCTTGCGTATGGAGCGTAAAAGCCCGTCGGTTAACCAGGGATTTCTAGGAACATTAAATGCTTTGTCGTAGCAGCTAAAAGTCGTACATGCAGTAATCGCATCAATTATTTTCTCAGACATGCTGTTATAGGCAGCATTGGGATCATTGTTACTTAAAAACATCACTCCAGTGGCACAACTGATTAATCGACAAAATTTACTTTTATCAAAGCATTGCTTGTGAAAAGTTTCTGGCGTAATTTCCATCGGGCTTTCAATTAACATAAAAACGGCACAATGATCTGTTATGTCACAGTCTACGACTCCAGCGCTCTGAGAGAAGGAAACATTGGAGAGACTATGATCAATTACAGTGCCCAGGCCATGACCGGAAGAACGAGTCGGCAAGTTGATTAACGACTGCAAACCATGACCGAGAATGCAGTTAATATATTCCGAGCATGAAGTGTCAGTGAGGTCAATTATGTTTAACATCGCCAGTAATAATTATGTTTTTGTTTTGGTACGTAAGACAGTTTAAAATGTTTTCAAGTTCATTGCAGAAGCCAGAATAAGATGAGGCGGGGGAGCGATAGATTGAACCAACAACCGTTTGCCTATTTGGCAGGAAAGACTGGTCAAACTCAAGCCAGACAGATTCACACTTATCAGTAGAAAATTTTAAGTCATAGCGGCGAGAGTACCTCAGTGAGTTAGAAACATACATGGCACATCCGCCATGACGGCTGTCTGGGCGATGGGAAAATTCCGATATATAACCAGTTAAGCCGAACAGTTGGTCATTAGTAGGTAACAGCCAAGTTTCGGAAAGGCAGATAAGAGAGAAGTTTTCTGCCTCGAATGTTGTTCCAGCTCAGACATGCGTTGGGTCAGCTGCTCATTTTTTTTCGTGAGCTCTTTGTTCTCCTTTTGCAGCAACTCTTGGTTCTTTTTTACTTCCTCATAAAGCCCATTGAAAAGTTTAAGGCTCTCATGCATTTCTCCTAGTTCCTTGCGAAGTACTTCAACTTCCTTGGCTAATTCAGCGTTGGTAGGCATTTCAACAGTTCTACTACACCACCGCTCAAAGAAACAAAGAAACAACAGCACACTTGTTACTGGCAGCAGCAAGACAGCATAACAAAAAAAAAATTGAAGTGAAACAATTCCAACCTGCACGGTGATTGCAAAAAGAAAAAAGACATCCCCCTCGCGAGGGCACGATATCAAATGCACAGCATTTCCGAGGGGGTGCACCGGCAAGTCGTATCTCTCGATCGCGGGACCCGTGTCGCCATCTTTCGGAGGCGCGGGACAACTTGTGGCGCTTTCGAAACAAACCAGAAATGAGTGAAGGATATAAGGCGCGTTCGGTGCATCCAAATCTGTGTCGGTTTCGTGGCTCGGTCGGCAGTGCGCCGGGCACCTTGCGTTCCGCCCGCGGCGTCATGGGTTCGAAACCGGGCGCCGGAAACTGTTATTCTTATAGCGTAGTGGCCTGGCTGCGGACTACGACAAGGCGCGCCTGCGGAATACGACAAGGCACGCCAACGCCGCGTGACATTGTGAGTTACTAAAATGCTATGCATTTAAAGGAGCCATGAAGAGAATACACAAGTTTGGTTCATTCGAAAGATTGCCTCGTTAGAACCATAACGACACCACTTATAACGCAAACTTCGCTCAAATAAGCTACATAATTATGAAGAAAGGAAATGACCATGCGACCCGGGTCACCAGCTCATTTTCCGCAACAGAACCTGTGATGTCACTTGGGAATGCTCTGCGATTGGCGGAGGCCGGCAAAAGCAAACGCATGTTAGCCAGTGCTTACAGTTTGCTTAGCGAACTAAATATTTAGCCCGTGACACATACTGCACATTCTTTTTATGACAAAGAACGGTGGAGTAAACGGTTGAAGGTCCGAACGAACACGCAAGCGTGTGCGCCAATGCTTACGAAACAAGCGCCGGCCGAGCTCGACATCTCGCCGTCGCGCAGACGAATTTTCGGGTTCGAGGCTCTTCGGGGCCAACGAACCGTTCCAGCACGCACAGCCGCGACCTTGGTTCGTATCGTAATCCCTTCACAGGAGGTTGGCCGTCATATCGCCAACCAGCAAAGGTAAAAATAGAAACGAGGGGAGTAAGGAACAGCAAGAAGCGACGAGATAGTGCCAGTCGTCGCGTAAGTTTCGAATGGTGTTGCCTTGCTGCTGTCGTTACGAGCTCGTTTCCAGTTTATAACCACTGAAAACTTCAGTTTGTTCGAGTACTTTACAATGAAATTTCGTTGCTGCGTTTTGAAATGCCCATGTAGTACGGGCAAATCGTCGAGGGAGTGCGACATCCCCGCCGGTGAAGAGATCTCCTTTCATGTGCTGCCCAACGACGAACCTAGGCGAAGCAAGTGGCTACGTTTTGTGAACTTTGCAAACGGAGGACAAAGAGAGCTAAAGGAAGTACGAGTGTGCTCGCTTCATTTCCGAGGAAGTGATTACGGCAGGGACCCTTACGTTAGCTCACTCCTGGGACATGCTGGCGCTCGTCGCCGACTTCGTCAAATCGCTCTGACCTTGGGGAAAAAATGCCATAAACACCGCGCATTGACGCTCGTATCTCTCTGGTCGAAGCAGAGAGCTCGCGCGAACGGCTTTCCATACACGACACCGGCCAACTGGCATAAGTGATACTGCTACTGAAATTGAACTATTATTAACCGTAATCAAAATACGGCACATACGCACCAGTCTATATTCGTCCGTCGCGACGGGGCTGACGAGGCAGCGGTGCCGACGGCTGGGCGTTCGTCTGTTGTGGCTATCGCGGAATGGTCGCTTTCCCGTCCACCGCGTATCCCACAACTCTTACCGCTCGTGCACTTAGAAGCATTGAGCGTTTTAGTGGTGTGAGGTTGTTAAACGCAAGCCCGAGCTCCTCGGCGAGAGTTTTGGTCTCCGGATCAGGCGATTCCATGACTAGGGCTGCGGGTGCACTAGGTTTTACTAGTATTTTTAAAATGGCCACCGTCTCGATCTTCTCCCGCGTGTGGGTGCTATATGGAGTCGACATACTAAGTATCTGTTTCATGGACCGGCTCGTATGACGCCATTGTTCACGTCACCAAATGTGCAGTTTTAGCGGGAGATTTAAAATTTTGGCTTAAATTGCCTTATTTCTCCGTGAATAAAGCATCATTTGCTTCCGGGAAAGCGCTTGGGGTACTATGAAACACCTAATCTTTCGAATAAAACAAACTTTTGTTTTCTCGTCATGGCTTCTTTAAAAGCGCGGAAGTCAGGCGATTGTGCTGCGCTGCCCCGCTGCTGCCAAGTGGTTGGTCCGTCGCTGCGGCCTTGCTTTATAGCGATGACCCCTGGTGGCGATGCGGTGAAGCGGGTGTCGCTGACTTGTTAATGATCACGTGTTTAAGCGTGCTTGTTCCACACGTGCGGCGGCCGGGTGATGTCGTTCCGTCTCTCGTATCTGCACGGTGATTGCAAAAAGCGCGGAAGTCAGGCGATTGTGCTGTGCTGCCCCGCTGCTGCCAAGATGTTTGTGTAACACATCAACTCACGCCCGAACCACTCGATTGAGGAGGACAGCCGAATAACCGCTATGAGCCATGTAATTTCGACATCTAAATCTCCCACCAGCACAACCGGAATTTAATCGGTAGCGGCATGAAGCATAGCTGTGCGTACACGCCCACCTTTTTCTACCCGCAAACCGTGCACGCATAAACGGGGAACCGGCGATGGCGTATACTTAGGCGTGAAAGACAGCGGCGAAAATGTCGCTCGGAAGGTCTTCCAAGCTGAAAAATAAATATTGACACAAGCCGGCGTTCCAACTGGGGGAATTCCTCTTCTACCGGGAGGGATTCACTGCTACTTGGTGAAGTGCATTTGAGTGGAAATAGCGACGGCGGCTTTAGGTGGTTTTAGCGGGCAGCCCTTTGGTAGCCGTTACTCGGGCTTCGAGGGTGCGGCGCCTGTTAATTTACGCGTAACCGAGTGAGCGAACGCGGCAGCAATGAAAGAAAGAAAACGGAGAGCGTCTAGCGAATGGTGAAGTTAACGTCACTAAATAAAGGCTTTTAGAGTATCGACATCTTTTCTGTCATTGTTATGTGCCGCCAGGATTTTCATTTGTCGGTCGGCACTACGTGATATTTGTTTACATATGGGCGCAGCCATTTGGCTTCTCGGCGCCCCTCCTCTCTTTCTCTCTCTGCTGCACGGACGCAAGAGCGGCCGTCACACTCTACTCGTCACAACAGGCTGCGGTTTCGTGGGGAGAGATGGCAACACTGCAAGCCAGAAACAAAATGGCCCCCAGACGCTAGGTCATGGAGGAAAGAATACTCAGGAGAGGCCCCTAGCATCCCAATGCATTGCGAAAAGTGTGGAGGAAGTTACGTCATTTTTCTTGAGCCCATGGACAATGTTGCTTACTCGTTTACAACTGCGGCGGCCAAATTTGGGCAAATAGAACGGACAAATTTTTAAGGCGCTTGGTATGTCGCTGCCTCGCTACGCTTGCAAACCAACGCAGTCGCTACGACAAACGTTTTTAAATTAGGCCAGTTTGAAAACTCTGCCGTCGGAGGCGTCTGCGTTCGCCATCCCGCGAGCCTGTTGCTATGACAACGACAAACGCTACTTTGCCAGGCTTAAGAGCTGAAAAATCGTCCTTCTATCTCAAAAACGAAGGCCGTTTTTCCATTGAAACTTTGGGTGAGGGTTAGAATGGGCAAATTGAAGGCGAAATCAACAGCTTAGAACACGATATCGCAGCGAGGAATTAGCGACGAAGCTGTTTTCGCTTCGAAGCGGGAGGGCAGGGCGACGCCATGTTAGTCAAATCAAACCGGAGACAGCAAAGTATGATGGGATAGAGTGCTGGGCTCCGTGGGCTCAAGTCATGGCGGGACTCGGCTTCACAAATGTGACGTCAGGGCCTCTCCTAACCTTTTCTTTCCTCCATGCGCTAGGTGAAGCATAGTACGACACGTGCGGCTACGGCGTCATCTCTCTCCCTGCCTTTCCCTCACACATGTTTCTTGTGTCGCCACCAAGGAGCGCCCTCCCCCTGACACTTTCCCTAGACGCTGTTCCATTCTCCACTAATCCAAACCACGTGACGTTTGCGCGGGAGGTTCAAACACGATATGCAACAACATGCTCGCTGCTCCCTTGTGCGGGGCTAATCCGAACCACGTGACATTTGCGCGGGAGGTTCAAACATGATTTGCAACACGCTGGCCGGCGGCGGCGGCGCACTGCGAGGTAGCAGCAGAGTAGCGCACGCCGCCGTACGTTCGCTGATCACGCGAACACTTCCGGAGACGCAGCAGAAATGCGCCGTGAGATGTCATTACCGAGAAGACTGCAACTCGCGCTGCGCACAAATTTCATATTAGGGAGTGCAGTATAATTGTCAGTGTATTTTTCACGCCCATCCGTGCTTCTACTTATTATTCACAATCACCTGATAACCGCACTACCACTGTTAGCTGCGGACTGCGCAACTTGCCAAAGGGGCATCGGTGGAGGCGAGGGGGAAAATAGTTGTGAAAATGTCAACGGTGGTGAGGAGGAGCCCTTACGCGGCGCCGAGTGGGGGGTTGGGGGGGGGGGGGTTAGATATATACTGCTTTGCAGGAAAACATTTACTGTGAAGGCATGGAACCCACAAGCAGGGCGGTCGACGCTTACAGAATACATCTTCGTGAATATAGGGGCTCCTACACGCAGGCACTAAATGTGGGACGGGATACAGAGAGGTAACACGTGCGCGCGAGGCGGCTAGCGCATGGTCATATGTACAAAGGCAAAAAAAAAGAACACAATACACAGGGGGAGGGGGGGGGACTACAAAACGCTACAAGGAAATACAACCAACCATTCGGACCAGTGACTCCAGACTCCAGAGCACGGCCTGCGTGAACCGAGGACTACTACCGAACAATCCTAACGCTAACCCTAGTCGTGGATGGCCTTAACACTACAGTCCGACAACAATAAATCTCAAGACCAGACGGCTTCGCTGGGAAGCTCGCTTTTGGGGCCGGTCTGCGGAGTGTGGACGGCTTTGTGGTTCAGGAGGACGAATGAGAAGTTCCCCTATCCAAGGCGCTGGTCGTGCCGCCGCGAACCTACCGACCGACTTCCGCTAAAGAAGCTTCACCCCCCCCCCCCCCCCTCACTGACTTAGGCATCGCAGCCTAGCGGCCATGCGGGCCTCGTTGGGAGAGTATTTTTGGCACAGTTTGGAACTCTGACGTCATAATGTGACGTGACAGCACCGAGGTAGCCACTTTCTTGGCTTGCCGCCTTCGGCGAGGCGAGGATGCGAGGAATCCTGAGGGTTGCCGCCGGAACTGACGTGCCGGAACAGAGTTGCAAGCAGATCTGCGGAACTTGGCGTGCTCGTTTTCCGTCCGAGCGCCCCTTGCAGTTCGCAGTGTTGCTTCATAACATCGTCTGTCGGTTGTGAGCCGTTGTCAGTGCACTATTAAAGCTAAATTGATGTTGGGGGAATGGCTAAGTGTCGTGACATATGTGCGGCCACCGCGTTGGTTTGTTTGGTGTGTGAACTGCCTCGTTCAATGTTTCGTCAAAGTAGGAACAGTTCAAGTCTATGCGATTATAATGAGCTTATACAACGAGAAATTTCTATTCCATCTGAGAAGACCTAAAATTCGTTCAACGTTACAGCTGCTTACATAAATTTAAATTTTTGTTGTATGAACGCTGGTGTGGTTATGGCTTTCTCTAGCGGCAGTAGGGTTGTTGTGTTTGGTTCATCCATCAAGGTGTACAGTGTTCTGTGTGTAACACATGGTCAATTTCTTCTAAATCACATGGGTAATGAATGAATGAATTTATTGTCAAGAAAAAGGAAAGGAAAGACCACCAGCAGGCGTAAATTGTCACACCTAGGGGTGGACACCGGAACGCCTGCTGGTGTGGGAGTTGGGGCAGAGGATGACAGATTCAGAGAGAGGAGAGACAGATGATAGAGGTGAGATATTTACAGAACACAGGGGAGAGAGGGGCATATTTACAAGTTAACACACACTCACACACCCACACAAAGTCTGGTCCAGAAAAAAAAGAAAAAAAAGGAACCCGGAAAAGTCCACACAGTCACTGGGCCAGGGAGTCAAGTGCAAGGCGGAGCCCTGAGGCATCCAGGTAGTCGCCCAGCGCCTCGTGGACGCTGTCCCTCTCCCTGGTGTGGCCCGGCGGCCATAGTAGCTCGTCTAGCGGCCGAGCCCTTCCCCCCATGGCGGCCAGCAGTTCCGGCCTCCCTGCCGCATACTCGGGGCACTCGAAGAGCAGGTGCGGCAGGGACTGGACAGGTGCGCGGCAGTGCCGGCAGGCAGGGCTGTCGGCCAGCTCCAGGCGGTGCTTTCGTTCTGCCGTTCACACAGCCTCCACGCGGAGGCGCAGGATTGCCGAACGCTGCTGTCGGGGCAGCCGTGCGGCCCGCACAGGTGGTGGGGCCTCTCCAGCAGCCAGCCGTGGGTCCGGGTGCTGTGCCCGCACGTGCCGCTGTATAAGCAGGCGGGAGTCGTCCGCCGCTGCCTGGGCATCCGTGGGCGAGGGCGTCAGCTCGTGGGCCTCGGCGGCCAGCTCGTCCGCCCGCTCGTTGCCCTCGAACCCGATGTGGCCGGGCACCCACTGCAGCCGCAGCCGGGCACCCCTGTCTGCCAGCCGCTCCGCCTTCTCGCGCACGCCCCGAACCAGAGGGTAGTGCGGGTCGCCCTCCCGGATGCGCAGCAGAGCAAACCGGGAGTCGCACAGCAGGGCGCAGCGCTCGGGTGCGGGCTCCAGCTCCAGCAGCAGATCTAGGCCCAGCTGGACCCCCACAAGCTCTGCCGTGGCCGAGGATGCGGCGTAGTGCAACCGGGCCTACCGGGTGGCCTCCCCTATCATGGCGGCCGCTGTAGACGAGCCCTGCCGCTGCCGCACAGAGCCATCCTAGTAGGCCAGGGTGCGGCCCTCCAGGTCTCTCCGGACGACGGCCCGGGCCAGCTGCAGCAACCCGCAGTGGGGCGTTCACCGCTTGCTGCGCAGGCCCGGAATCTCCAGGTGCAGCTCGGCCGCCAGGTCCGGAGGGCCGCTTGAGGGCCCCAAGTCTGTGGTGCCCACCACCTGCTCGTACCGGGCCAGTATGCGCCCTATGCGCGAGTGCCGGTGGGTGCGCAGCCGCTGCAGCAGGGAGCCGCCCCCCTCGGCTCGGCGCAGCCGGTCAATGTGGCCCAGGGCCCTCTGCTCGGCCGTCATCTCCAGCGTCCACACCCCTGCCTCGGCCAGCGTCCTGTCGCACTGCGAGTTTCGGGGCAGGCCCAGGCAGGCGCGGACGCCCTTTCGATGGTCGCCCTCCAGTTGCCGCCAGTTAGGTCTCCGCAGGGTGACGAGCGGCAGCGCGTACATCAGTAACCCCACGGCCGAGGCGCTGTACAGCCGCAGGGCTGTCTGCTGGGAGCAGGATGGGATTCGAACCCACGCGGGCAGAGCCCATTGGATTAGCAGTCCAACGCCTTAACCACTCGGCCACCTCGTCCGGTATTTGTCTTTTCTGGCACTCCACACTTTCACGTTTTCTTGGGTCAAAATAGTGTGAGCTAAAAGCTGCACAAACTTCGAGGGGAGCGCAAAATTCAATCCTTGTTTGTTTTTGTGGTGGTGGCGCAAGGAGTTTGCCCCTTAAAAGAGCTTTTTGTCTAAGTAGTATAGGTTGCAGAACACCAAAGCTCTGCAAGAAAGCTAAACGCCAAAAATAGCATATGGCTGACTTAACGACAGCAGCTAATTACCTTGACAATATATCACGTTTGAAAGACCCTTGCCAGGCAATTACCAGGTTGAACAGAAACAGGGCATATGGCAAACATGAGAAGGTTGCATAACGTAATTAGCGAAACTTAAGTCTCTGGTAGTAGGGTTTTGTTAGTTGACAAGCGGCGTTTGGCTTGTTCAGAAGTACATATTTGAAGCTGATGTTTATTTCTCCCGTATTCCCCTATTTTTTTGGGGGGGAGTGAATCTACACGTCTCGCATTGCACTGTCATTCTTTCCTGGAGCTGAGAACTCGAGACAGCGCGCAATGATCCAACGTGGTTGGTGGAGCCCTGGTAATGAAAAAAATGCGTAGAAAATATGTGCTCTGGCTTGACAAAAAGCTAAGGGCCAACTATTGGAGCAGGTTCACTCAGCAAATTGGGTCACATTTTAGAGTACAAAATAATGGCACAAAAGCATATTTGGATAGTAACGAGAATATATAAAACTGCTCGTAGAAAACAGAGCAGGGCTGAAGGTAGCTCGTATGAAGGGTTATTGACATGAGGATGAAATGTCCTCTACACCTCTGGGCTCTGAGTACCAAGTGAGACCTTTTTAAGGCAGCTAAGCCATGTTTATCCCCCAAAAAAGAAGGGGCCCCGCGCAGTGGCTGCAGAAAGGGAAGTCGCCTTGCCGAGGAATGTGTAGACTTGATGGATGTTCTGTTTGCATGCCGACACGCTGTGATCCGTGGAAAACCAGGGGACGCAATACACTCTCTTCACCCTTACGTGGTTGTGTTGCACTGGTATCCTCAAGGTTGTTTCACTGTTGGCATGACTGCAAAACTAACAGAGGATGCCCCACTGCCCCCCCCCTCTCCCTACATGCGTGATTTAGCTCCTGAACTTAGGAGCCACATCCACTTCTTAGCTACATAAAGACCTTCGCTACTATTCCGTATTTCTACTGTTTCTCTCATTCCATGTTCAAATGGTGATTTTAGCTTTCCAAAAACACAACGTCAGCTGTGTTACACATTACTTAAAGGGGTCCTGAAATACCTTCCGCCGATGCATAGATGTACATTTAACCAAATAAAGCAATGTATTAGCAATCTCCTCCCGAAAGAATTTTGTTAAAGCGATGAGTATTAGCTGAGAAATCGTAAATCGAAAACCGCGCATTATCGTCGCTCCGCGTTTCCTCCTCCTTTCGACTAACTCTCCGCTGTTGACGGCGCGAGAGCCTTGCCTCCCATGATGCTGCGCTCCTCAGCGGTGACGTACTTCCGCTATTGCACTGCTCAGACTGCCGTCTGCTACGGGCAAGCTTTGTTGACACCATGAATCCCGCACTCCTCTCAATGCTGGAAAAGCGAACGAAAAATCTGGCCGCATGTGTGCGGCGGCCTGGCTTTGCCCTTTCGCGGTGTACGTTGCTGCAGTTGCTATCGGCGGCACGTGACTTTATATCGGCGGTGAAGTCGCAGCCGCACGGGGAGGATCGTGCGCTCGTTCTCTTTGATGCACTTAGCACTGTTTATCCAAAAAGCGCCGTATCAGATGTGGCCTCGCTGGTGCCGGGTCTTATTTTCAGGCGGTCGTAATTCCTGCCGGCGGCATGTGAAAAATACATTTTAAACCGATACAGAACCCGTGCACAAAACGCTTCAATCATGTGACCACTTCAGCTTGGGGCGATGCGTGGTGGAGAGCGGCAACGTTGGCAAAACATGCTCCGCCGCGGCTATGAGCTTTCTAGCGCTGGAGCGAGCGCCATTTCTTTGACAATCTCAAACATCGGTTGCCTTGGCAACAAGGCACAAACCACTCTAGAAGTCCGTTATGGTTCCGTGATCCCGGTTCAGCTCGGGGCCCCACCTCGCGACATGTGGGCACTGTAGGCGTACCACTCACTCCCATTTGGAAGTGCGAGATGCGTTTGGCATTACAGGAGGCGATGGTGTGTGTGCTGTGTTGTGGACGCCTTTGTTTCGCGATGAAATGCGACGTTGTGTTTCTGCGGGTGGATAGTGCTTCCCATGTTCTGGATTATCTTTTTCGAGCGACGTACGACTCAACCTCGCATGGGGTATGTGCAGTGTGCGTGGCTAAAAGCCATCTCGGCTTGTGCGCCAGAGTTAAGTGACTTGCTGTTCGTCCCCGCAAACCGCGCGCCAGGTGAGTGCCGAATTTGCGACGGGCACGAGGAGGCAACCCATCGTCTCTCAATGGCGGTTCAGACTTGCAACGCATGTTGTGACGTTGTGTTCGTTCCAAATGCATCTCTGGATTGTTTTGAAGTTGAATAAAATGTGTGCGTCAAACCGGGGCATTCGGCTCAGGGCGTTCTCTGCGATTGCACGAAAGAAGTGTCACGAGTCTTCAAAGCTTTTTATATGAAACGTACTCAGGTAAGAGAATATCCATGTCGTGTTATGGCCGTGTTGCATTCAATACAAACGGTTAAGCGTTTGTTTACACTCGTTTCGTTTGTCGTAAAATGTCCAAGCACTCCGGCACTACGCTGACAGATCAGCCGGCGAGCCGACGCTGAGCAGACGACTCATCTCTTTGCCGGAAGTTCGCGAAAAAGTCGCCCAATAGCAGGATGTCTAGCTCATGACGAACATCTGGGAATCGATGACGTAGACATGTGAAGATGGCGGCGTCCAAAAACACGAAGGGAAGGATGAGAAAAAAGCGACAAACTTTGCAACAAAAGTGTGAGCTTTCCGCCACGCGTAAAATAGTAATACTTCGCACAGGTGACGTTGACGACCAAATCTAACGATTGCGCTAGTTCATTTAGTGTGCTAAGAACGCCTTTCAGGGCCCGTTTAAATTTAAACAAGAATTTTCAGCAGAATAGTATTCACATTTCTTTTTCATTCCCTGTGCGTTGAGTTTTTTCGCTTGGCAAGAGTTGACGCGGCCCACTGATCTTGAGTGGAAGCCATGGGCTGTGACTTCTCCTGTGTTTTGTGTCTATCCTTGCCATAGAGACAGTCTTTGCTGACAAGGCGTGCTACAGAGAAGGACATTCCAGGCACGTTGTTGGGACGCTCAGTGAGGTCGAAAGCAGCAGCTCACCTGAAAATGAGTTGTAGACATGTACAGAAACCACGTCCTATACTAACCTTCAATCCACTGTGTTTTTATTTTATTTGTTTTATTTACAGGTTCCTGCTAGCCTGGATTCCAGCCTTTGAGTAGGTGTGGGCGATACAACACAGAGAGAAAAAACGGGATAACATAAAAGTATAAAAATACCCTTCTATGGGTACAACACTTTAACCGAAAAAAAAAGAAAAAGAACTGTACAAGTGCAATCAGTAGGATAACCACTACACAAGAAGACTACATCATGCTGAATTCAACAGGGGACGAAGAAATGATGAGAGATCTGGACATTGCACAACATCAGCACGTAACAGATTCCACTCATGCCACGTACGGGGAAAAAAGGAATTTTTAAAGAGGTTTGTTTTACACGAAAATTCAGCGACTTTCATCGGGCGATTGGATCGTGTTGGGCGGCGAATGGCTGGGCGGCGAATAAGGCGTAATTACTGGCGAAATAGAAACAAGGACAAGAGAACGACCACTGGGCGACACTAATTTTGGTGCGATTTTACCGCCTTCACTATGATTTCAGTCATGACTGTGCTCTCCCATTTCTGCGTATGCCTTGTAAGAAGTGTAACCTGGTGTCCCCTGCAGTTACATTGAAATTAAGCTTTTTTAAGTGGTCACAGGGTTTAAACCTGCGACCACTACCTATCCAGGGCAGCTGCTGTACAAGCATATAGGTCAGACTTTCGTTTACATCATCAGGTTGCATTTCAGGTGCTTGCCACTTCTTCCTCAGCTGAAGTTTATTCGACGTTGGAAGCTTCCTCTCATATGTTAGTGACTTCAACTATTAGTACTGGTAAAAAGTTCCATTTGCGCACAAGTAATGGAAAAACTTTCAAATGATTCTCAGTAATAACGAACGCTTGCACCACTATGAAGTTTTTGTGCGGAGGTATAGAACTGGGTGTCTATCGAATAACCCTTTTCAAATTCCCCAACTTGTTGATATTTTTCTTGTCCACGTAAACTGAAATTTTTTTACCAAAATATTAACAATGCATTTTAAATATGTAGAATTCATTTGAGGGATAACTCAAGCTATTGAAGTTCTACGACAGGACAAGCGTACATACTACAGGAAAAACGTACTTTTGGTGTTTGAGAGAGTCTAGTTTTTTTTTTTTTTCAGACTTGTGTTGTACTTCACTAAGTAATTTTAACTTTCTTTATAAAGTTAAGTACAGAAGACTGGGTACTACTACTATTTTTTTTTCTTTATGGTAAACCAACAATGATGCTACCAAAGCTTGGGACAGTAACCCTAGGCTATGGATGGTATTGTTGCATTGTTTGTGTTTGTGTTGCGTTGTGAAATAAGTGATGTTCCAAAATACTAAATGAACTAACGTAACGTAAATTGAAATCGCTAGGTAAGTTTATTTCAGCACCGTTTGAATGCGTACAAAAATGTAGCAGAACGGAACGTTGAGCTAGTTGGTTCTGATTCATGTTTAACGCGCAGACAGACAATACACTTCCTCTTGTTTTCGTGTTCTCGTGTTGTCCTCGTGTTGTCCTCTTCTTGTGTATCGTCTGTCTGCGCTTTAAACAAAAAATGTATTCTAGCCCAACAATCAAACCAGGCTTCTTTGCACAGGGTTGATGCCATGCAAAAAAGCCAACACGAAGGCAGCTCTTGCAAAGCGTCAAACTTGGCGCCACACAATGACGTCACCAAGCGCTGTCATGTGACATGACGTCTGAGTTATAAACGGTGCCGAAAATGCTCTCCCAGTTGGCACTTACTGGCCCTTACTCCTCCGCGTCTGCTGACGTCACCCTTCCCCGAAAACAAGATCGCCCCTTCGTCGCGACGACGAAGGAAAGAAAAGCAGACATACACCACACACGCACACACACACACACACACACACACACACACACACACACACACACACACATACACACACACACACACAAAGACGGGGTGACTCTGGTGTGAAAGGTGAAGAAGGTGCGACCAAAAAATGGATGCCCCGACGTGGAAGCAGCGATGGCAGTGGCCCAAACAAATTAACTGAAGGTCTGGTCAGACGCTTCTGACACACAGCTTCGATGTCCGCTTTCACCGCGACGATTAGCCGCAATTGGTAATACCGCTGAAGAAGCAAAACCAACTTCTCCCCTACCGGGATCAGGGGTGCTCGAGAAGCCTGTCCAACCCTGTGAAACCGTAAACCAATCCCTTGTGAAATCTACGTAAAATCAAATGCCCAACCGCTGCTTGACGAACCTCTTCAGCGGCCCGCCGTTGTCGTTTCGTCTGGCTTTCCACTTGCCGAAACTCATGGTTTGTTCGCCGAGCACGCGCACGTTCACGGGCCCGCTCCCGTTGCCATTCTTTCAGGGCTGTTTGCTCTCCGGCGGAGCTGACCAAGAGCGGCCTGCCCATGGCGCCATTTGTTGGAGCCGGAGATTCCGGCCGCCAGCCCCGGATGGGGAGGGAGGGAAGGGGGACACGGAGGAGTTTTCCCGAACGCCACCAACCGCAAAACCGATGGCGACACTAGTCAGCCAATGCAAGCTTCGCTTGAAACGATTTAGTGCCTTTTGTTACGTGGGCGATGGCGTACGACCACCACCCGTCCTTTCGGGGTAGCGTTGTTGGCAAGCGGCTTGCAGGGGAGTTGCCTCCCTTCCGACGATTAAGAGCCAATGCCAGACTTACTTGTTTAATGCATGGCAAGTGGAGAAAAGCGATGCTGCGCAGGAAGCAGCACGCTGTCGTTCTTAAAACATGACAGCTTGAACGGGCAGAGAAACGTCCAACACGATGGCCAAAGATGCACTGACGCTCGTCAGAAAAAGAGCCTATTTATAGCCTCCATGCAATGCAACGGCCAAAACAAGCTCCGACACGTTCGAAGCAGACGAGTCAAACACAAGCAAAAACACTCTCGTAGAATCACAGACGCGATGAGTCAGGCATCGTGAACGGCCGCCGAGACAATCCGGTGCCACGGCTGCTGGATGAGAGCGCACGTCAGTGCGCCTTTCATCCAACGGCCGTGCCCGTGCCTAGAGGTTCTGACCACTGACCACTGACCACAGTGGAGATCAGTGGTTCTGACCGCGCCGCATCCTCCATGTCGCACGAGCACCGCAGTCCTATAATTGGTCTTTCCCTCACATCGCCGACGATCACTGGAAAAGCACTACGGTGCGTCGTCGCGCTGTGCGCTGTTGAAGCCTGCGAGCCGCGTCACACTCACACATGGGCGTCGGCACGTTGTTCAGCGTCTAAAGGTCCACACTGTGGTACGCACGTTCGCTGCCTGAGCACTGTAGGGGCGCAGGACACTCGTCAAGTGCTCGCTAATCCCAGGTACATGCGGTATCGGAGCACGATTCTCGGAGAGAGAGAGAGAGAGAGAGAGAGAGAGAGAGAGAGAGAGAGAGAGAGAGAGAGAGAGAGAGAGAGAGAGACGCGTGTTGCAGGGCGTTCTAGCTGACGTTCCACGGAGCGTACAAACGAGCCACTGTAGCCACTTGCAGGGTAGCCACTATGCACGTGCTGTTATGTCGGCAGCGATGATCTTCCGGTTTCTTGCAAACCTTGCTCGTACGGCTCACATTCGAGGCGACTACCGACCTTTTGTGGGAGGCAGGGTTCACAGAGTTAAAATGCAGATAGCGATTCGTGTAGGTGCTCTTTCTGTACACGCTGAACGTCAAGGTTTCTCCTTCGCTCTTGACAAGGACGTCGATGAATGGAAGCTGGCCGTGCTGCTCACCTTCTACCGTACGCTTGATCGCTTCATCCGTGCTATTCAAGTGTGCTATGAGTGCAGTGAGCGCCTTCTCATTGATTACGCTGAAACGATCGTCTACATACCGTATAAAGGTTTTGCGCGTAGGCCTAGGCGAACGAATTGAGTGCGCCTTGCTCAAGCCCCTCCATCGTAAGGTGTGCTGCCACGACCGACACGGCAGCGCCCCTCAGTGTCCCGTGCACTGGCCTGTAAAAAGCGCGCTCGTACGTGAAGTACGTGTTCGCTGGGCAAAACGTCGGAATCGTCTTATCGGCTTATTGTCATATAATTTGTTTAGGAAGAGATTCGAATAAACTAGAGTTACAGCCGTTTAAACCGATGCTTTCTGTCCCTCACTGGTGGCGTCGAGCGTCCGAGCAAAACGCACTGCAGGAAAGGTAACTCTGAACACACGGCAAGAAAGCGATGATGGCCATGAAATACACTGAGGAAAGCCAATTGTACACCATAGCGGTAATACTCTTTAAACACACTGCAGGAAAGCGATTGTGATGATGAAATACACTGCAGTAAAGCCAACCTTAAACACACTGCAGGTCCAGCGCAGGAAAGAGATGATGATGACGAAATACTTTCTCTGAGCAGGGTTGGAGTTTGGCTCTGGAACTTCGTGGTGTGGGGCTGGACGTTGGCTTTGAACATCGGTAGTTTGGATTTTGGATTTTCGGAGAGGGGATTTTGGACTTTTACTGTGACGCAGGTTGCATGGGAGAGAGCTTCGCGGTTTAACCACCTTTCACTCAAAGGGACCATGCAGACAAAACACAAGTTCAGTTCATTCTAAAGGTTGCCTCGTTAGAATCATACTGACAACACTTTTCCCGCAACAGAACCTATGATGTCATGTGTGCCCAGCTGTGCGATTGGCTTGTGTGCCCAGCTGTGCGATTGGCTGAGGCTGCCAAAAACAAACGCAAATTAGGCAGGGCTCATAAGCTTGCCGAACGAGCTATTTGCGTCTAAATTCATATTCATTTTACAGCAGTAAGAATGGTGCGGTAAACAATGAAAGTTACAAAAATACACGTAAACATAGAAGTACCGACGCGCGCTGCTGTTGGTACTGGGCGCACTATGCTTGTTTGAGCTGCCCAGCAGTCCACCGCATTGGAGTTGTCTTGTATACACGACACTGGCCGATTGGCGTAAGCTACGTACGTTGTCTTTTTTTTATTACGCAAGAATGCATAAACTAAATGTAGTCAAGTAGTCCAGTCTCCACAATTAAGTCCAGGAGGGGCCGGTATTGGGGACCGTGCGTCCAGCGGCGAAGGTCAGGTGGTCGTCCTGGGTGGTACCCGAGGGCCCTCATGTGACGAACTTGTGCTGCCTGAAAACCCAGCATGTTCCCAGGAGTTGGTCCAGCGTCACTTCAGTGGCAGGGGTTTTAAAAAAGTAGAAAGTTTCTGGGGGAACGTGCGTCCTCTTACGTGACCGTGTTTGTCGAGCAATACCCATGTTTTGATTGACGCGGCTGCGCCGGGATTCGAGCCACGAACTCTTTCGCCGCAACGAGAGGTACGAAACGCGCTCCCAACTGCGTCATGAACAGACGCTCGAAACCTCAGCAGTCATTCAGGCATTACGGAACCAGGGTGTAGATAAGCATTATGTAAGAATACTAGAGGATATCTACAATGGGTCCACAGCTACCATAGTCTTCCATAAGGAGAGCAATAAAATACCTATAAGGAAGGACGTCAGGCAAGGAGATACAATCTCTCCAATGTTATTCACAGCATGTTTACAAGAAGTATTCAAAGTATTCAGAACATTAGATTGGGAACAGGTGAGAGTAAGAGTTAATGGATAATACCTCAGTAACCTCGGATTTTCTGATGACGTTGCCTTGTTAAGTAACTCTGGGGACGAATTGCAAAGCATGCTTACCGCACTGGACAAACAGCGTAGAACGGTGGGCCTGAAAATTAATATTCAGAAAACGAAAGTAACGATCAATAACCCCAGAAAAGCACACCGGTTTGAGATATGCGGCGAGGCAGTAGAAGTGGTAAGCCAATATATCTACTTAGGCCAAGCTGTGACCTGGATCCAAACCATGAGGCAGAGATCATTAGAAGGATAAGAATAGGGTGGAGTGAATTCGGCAGGCATTCTCAGATAATGAATGACAGCCTACCATTGTCCAAAAAGAAGAAACTGCAGTACAACTGCATCTTACCGGTACTCACCTACGGGGCAGAAACTTGGAGGCTCACCAAAAGGGTTCAACTTAAGTTGAGGACGACTCAGCGAGCAATAGAACGGAAGATGATAGGTGTAACATTAAGGAACAAGAAGAGAGCGGAGTTGGTCAGAGAACAAACGCGGGTTAAGAATATATTAGTTGAAATTAAGAAGAAATGGACGTGGGCAGGGCATATAATGCAAAGGCAAGATAACCGTTGGTCATTAAAGGAGCCATGAAGAGAAAACAAAAGTTTGTTTTATTCGAAAGATTAGGTGTTTCATAGTACCCCAAGCGCTTTCCCGGAAGCAAATGATGCTTTATTCACTGAGAAATAAGGCAATTTAAGCCAAAATTTTAAATCCCCCGCTAAAACTGCACATTTGGTGACGTGAACAATGGCGTCATACGAGCCGGTCCATGAAACAGATACTTAGTATGTCGACTCCATATAGCACCCACACGCGGGAGTCAGGCAGGAACCATTTTAAAAATACTAGTAAAACCTAGTGCACCCGCAGCCCTCGTCATGGAATCGCCTGATCCGGAGAACAAAACTCTCGCCGAGGAGCTAGGGCTTTCATTTAACAACCTCACACCACTTGAACGCTCAATGCTTCTAAGTGCACGAGTGGCAGGAGTTGTGGGATACGCGGATGGACCGAAAAGCGACCATTCCGCGATAGCCACAACAGACGAACGCCCTGCCGTCGGCACCGCTGCCTCGTCACCCCCGTCGCGACAGACGAATACAGACTGGTACGTATGTGCCGTATTTTTATTACGGTTAATAATAGTTCAATTTCAGTAGCAGTATCGCTTATGCCAGTTGGCCGGTGTCGTGTATGGAAAGCCGTTCACGCGAGCTCTCTGCTCCGACCAGAAAGATACGAGCGTCAATGCGCGGTGTGTACGGCATTATTTCCCCCAAGGTCAGAGCGCTTTGACGGCGATTTGACGAAGTCGGCGACGAGCGCCAGCATGTCCCAGGAGTGAGCTAACGTAAGGGTCCCTGCCGTAATCACTTCGTCGGAAATGAAGCGAGCACACTCGCACTTCCTTTAGCTCCCTTTCTCCTCCGTTTGCAAAGTTCACAAAACGTAGCCACTTGCTTCGCCGCGGTTCGTCGTTTGGCAGCACATGAAAGGAGATCTCTTCACCGGCGGGGATGTCGCACTCCCTCGACGATTTGCCCGTACTACATGGGCATTTCAAAACGCAGCAACGAAATTTCATTGTAAAGTACTCGAAAAAACTGAAGTTTTCAGCTCGGTTGTAAACTAGAAACGAGCTCGTAACGACAGCAGCAAGCCAACACCATTCGAAACTTATGCGACGACTGGCACTATCTCGTCGCTTCTTGCTGTTTCTTACTCCCCTCGTTTCTATTTTTACCTTTGCTGGTTGGCGATATGACGGCCAACCTCCTGTCAAGGGATTAAGATACCAAGCAAGGTCGCGGCTGTACGTGCTGGAACGGTTCGTTGGCCCCTAAGAGCCTCGAACCCGAAAATTCGTCTGCGCGACGGCGAGATGTCGAGCTCGGCCGGCGGTAGTTTCGTACGCATTGGCGCACACGCTTGCGTGTTCGTTCGGAACTTCAACCGTTTACTCCACCGTTCTTTGTCATAAAAAGAATGTGCAGTATGCTTCACGGGCATATAGCTCGCTATGCAAACTGTAAGCCCTGCCTAACATGCGTTTGCTTTTGCCGGCCTCCCCCAATCGCAGAGCATTCTCGAGTGACATAATAGGTTCTGTTGCGGAAAATGAGCTGGTGGGTCGCATGGTCATTTCCTTTTTTTCCTAATTATGTAGCTTATTTGAGCGAAGTTTGCGTTATAAGTGGTGTCGTTATGATTCTAACGAGTCAACCTTTCGAATGAACGAAACTTGTGTTTTCTCTTCAGGGCTCCTTTAAGGGTAACAGAGTGGATCCCTAGAGAAGGCATGCGTGGCAGGGGACAGCAGAAAGTTAAATGGGCAGATGATATCAAGAAGCTTGAGGAGATAAATAGGTCGCGGTTAGCACAGGACCGGGATAATTGAAGATCCATGGGAGAGACCTTTGCCCTGCAGTGGGCGTAGAGAGGCTGGTGATGATGGTGATGATGATGATAATGATGAGTATGAGGATGACCCATGTTTCACAAAACTATTACTTTCTACCGTAACAAAAGCCAGCCAGGTGTAAATTAGGTCAAAAACAAAGCAACGGCGGCCAACGGTTCGTGCCTGAGTATCGTAGCGCCATCTGGGAAGAATGACGGCGAGCAAGGCTGCAGAACGGAATGACGCAGTGGAACTTCGTTTTAATACGCGCCGTTATGACTTCAATGAATACGTCACGCAAACACACGATTTGGCGGGAGAATGAAAATTTTAACCTAAATTGATTAATTTCTCGGTGATTGCGGCATCATTTGCTGCCGGACAAGCGCTGGGGGCCACATAAAACACGAAATCTTTCGAACAAAACAAACTTGCATTTTCTGCATGGCCCCTTTAAGAAAATGGCTTAGATTTTTTCTGTAACCATACCCCTCCGTAGATGGCGATGTAACGACAGCAGACGGTAATTTTGTAACGTTTACAATTTCACTGTGAAGTAACTAATTATGGTAAGGAAATGCAACTCAGAGTAATGTTGAGTCGTCCTAGCGGTTAATTTCAGTGTTTTTTTTCCCAAGTAGCTACACTAGATTGAGAGCAACAGAGCATTCAGCAGAAATTTGGCTTTGCCGCAAGATTAAATTTTCTTTCTCGACACGACTCAGTTCCTGGACGCAAAACTTTTCAGAAAGTAGCCATAGACACTGCACCTTTGCTATAAAACGAAAAATGATCGAAATAATGGTAAGGTCATGTAGAGTACGTACGCGTGCGCCATCCTAAGTTTTTACTCATTTTTTTTTTAATTTTGAATCGATTACTTATTTATGTTTGCCCTCCTTTTAGTCTTTTTTTATGTTGTTCCTCTCCCTTTTTTACAGCGAAGCTACTCGCCAGGAACCATCACTATTAGAATTCTCTGGCATTCCGTATATTGGAATAGTTTCAACATTGTAATGCTGAAAATAAAACTGAGTTTGACTTAGGTTTTTAGTTTGAAAATAGCTGTGATATGCTGATTTTTGTTTAGCCTATACCCTCGGCAACACGAGGCCGGTCGGTTAGTTTCTGTGCATTGAGTAAGCGCCTGCGGAGACACAACATGCAAGGTCGAGCTCTCGCCCGCTGCTCATCCTAGCGAACAGCCTCATTATATGAACGCATGAGTAAAGGTTGGTTCGTCGATGAAGATTGCTGCGGTCGTCGGGATGGAGTAAAGTCCCAGATGACGAGACGCACGGGGTATACGTGATTCAGAAAAGTCTATTTACAAGCATTTACAGGGCATACCAACAACAAAAGATGCGGATAACTGGGTTAACATAAAATACGCTGCCGCGTACGAGGGCTATCACAGCACCATCCCTATGGAGAACAGCCCGTAGGCCGAGAGTGTGCCGAACCGCCGCGCGGTTGGCTGAAACATGCGTGGAGCTCTGGCGCCCAGAGGCTACCACGGGAGCAAGTCTGCCAGCGTGCGCTCTCGGCGGCTGCTCCGGACGAACTCGGCAAAATTGCGCATGCCGGCGCAAGCGAAGCCGCCTCCGCGCAGAAACACACGTATCAATTAGGGTTTTGACCCCCGCTCCCACCTGTCCGCCCCCGGAGGTCGGGAGACACAGGAAGTAAGGTCACGGGACGTCCTTCCCAGCGCCGCGTAGAAGGTAGCCGGCAAGGCCATCCCAAAGGGCTGCCCTTCGCGGGCGCCGTCGTCGGCCACAAACACTCCGCCACCGGATGGGGGGACGTAACCAAGCCACAAGAAGGGAGGAGGGTCATCGCCCCGACGAGGTGCATCGGCGCTGGCATCATTACAGCATGTAAAGTGCGGAGCGTCGTGGCGGTCTCCGGCGTTCAATCATACATTTCTACTTTTGCCATTCTACTCCAAAAGTTGAACATAATGATATGCCCGGGAATCTGAATAGCGTGAGAGTATAACGCGTGCAGCGCCAGGTGAATGTGTAGACGGCTGAGCAGCAGTAGTAATTGTAGTAGCAGTAAGGCGGTACTTGTATTCCTGGAATTCTTCGCCTCGGGCCATGCTCGTGTCTCGAGCCCCTTCGGTCATGGGCCTATTCACGATGATGGGGAACACGGGCGATCTTTTCAGAACACGCGATGATGATAACGCACAGTAGTAAAAACGTGGATTGTCCTACAGGGAGAGGTTCAGGGACTCTGAAATTGAGCGCACCGGGTGACCTAAATCCAAACCGTTCTAGACGGAAAACGATGATAGCAATGAAGTGATTTAATTAAAAAAAAGTGGCGAAAAATAAAAATGCTTCGTTATGGCTAAAAGCACAGGGTCCGAAAAACGTTTTCTGAATTCTTACAGGTTTCGTTGCCGAGTGAAGTGGCACTGAGTATTTGAATTGAAACGGTTAGAATTGCCACAGTTATTTGCTACTATTCGGTAAGTTTAAATTATCCTAACCACGAAAGCACCAGAGCAACTTCTCACTGCTGATGGTGATAGAGGCTGATGACGTGAACCAAGCACCGCCGTGTGGCGCTGCGTGTGCTTTTCCGCGCTCGTGTCTGGGAGAACATGCGCCACGACCATCCATGAACCGATGGCGCAGCTGTTGCTCACTTCGCCGGACGAACTTGAGGCTGCGATTGATGTCCCCGCACGCCGACAGCCCCGAGACAGGGTCGTCTCTAGAGCAGAGTCGCTCAGGTCACCCAGAACGAGCCGTCCTGGCTGAGCGAGTCCATGAGACAGGTACCTCTTTTCAGCCGAGCGTCGGGAATAACTCTCGCGCACCTGACACTACCGCACAGCCATGATGAGTCTTGCCGCAGTCTTTTGTTCATCATTGTTCTTCACGCCTAGCTGAGGAAGCGCACACGTGTAGACCACAGAAAGAGAAACGGAGGACTGGCCACTGAAGTTTATCATAGCTGCCGGGCACTCCACTCCATGTCTCGAGGTTAACCCCCACCTGGCTGAATCTCCTATCACTGAACTTCCATGTGTCATGCTCCTGATCGGCGTCGGCGTGGTGCGAAAATCATCATTGAATGGTCCCACGTACCGCCTTTACTTCGGCACACGCCCGTACATTGATTATGTTACGGTAATTGTAATTGTGGTTTTACTTGCACCAACGAACGTGGGCATACACGGTGGCTTGCCAGGCTAGTCGGAAAAGTAAACAGCTTTACGCGCGAACGATGGCTAGCTAACCACCGTGTAAATTTTACTCGGTGTAACGATAGATAGGGTTGTCTCAGGGGCCATTGCAGGGATTTTTTTCCACAATATCTACACTAGAGTGGGCGTTATAGAGCATTCGTGAGAAAGTTGGCTTTGCCTTAAATCATATTCTGGTGACTGACCAAGACATGAAAAAGTCCCGAGGAGTGAACCATATAGAGCTTCGCTGTAAAGCTACTAGACTTACGAGAACGCGTTTAAATAGCAGCTGTTTGAACCGCGTCGACTTCGCCGTCGCCGTTCACGTGTCCGAACGAATGGGAGCCATAGGGGAACATGAAATCGAGAACGCAGAGCACAGCGGAAAATTAATGGCGGTGATGTTGAAGAGAGCGCGAGGGGGAAATCGGAGGAAGGTACGGCCACGGCCACGTGATTGCCTCACGAGCAATCGAGCGGCCGTGGTACGGCAGATGGCAGAAGCATAAGAAGGGATGTGGAGCAGGACAGCCTGGCGACAGAGTAGAGGGAACCATGCACGGGACGAGCTAACAGACCCACTAAGAGATGGCGCTAGAGTAGCGCTGCATAAATGGAGGTCTGTTTGCAGCGACTGCTGTGAAACGCGCTCTCACATCACCTACGCGCTACCTCGCGCATCTCGAGATGGCTGCCTCTTTAAAATTATTTGCCCCAATACATCGCAAACTAAAAAAAAAAAAAACACCCAAACAGCTGCTCTCGAATTTCGTATTAGAAGTATCGTAGTTGTCGGCGAGTTTTCTTTTTTCATTTTTTTTTGTTCTCCATCTGTATCTTGCTTTCGGCTCCGCTCTGGGATCTACGAAGGGTATGCAAAGTGTGCGTTTCATATACCAAAGCTACTACAAGGTAGCGACATTTTTAGTCGTTATAAGCGCCGCCGCTATACCTAGACGCTTCGGAGAGGAGCGCTTCGGATTAATTTGACCACCTAGGGATCGTTAACATGCGCCGAAACCCCGACACGCAGGCATTTTCACTTTTCAGCGACCTCTATCTGAAAAGCTGGCCACCCCACTTGGTTCAAACCCGCTTCCTTGGGTTTGAACGCCTTAGCCATTGAGCCACCGGGGCGGGTGGTGACAAACTTTACTTTCTTGCATTATGGAAACCAGCGGTAACAGCAAAATACGGACGGTCTGCAGGTACGTGTCAATCGGGGCTTTTACTAGTATCCCGCAGTCGCCTATTTAGCTTTACAGCTTAAGATCAACGCTTAAGGGGCGGGGGAGGGGGGGGCGTAAAAATTCCTCGCAGGCACGGAATTACCTCTATAAGTTTACAAGGCGCCTTCTGTCACTTCGGTATCGTAAGTGGGCAGCTTTACAAATGCTACGAGCGACAGGACGTAGTTAAGGTAGAGGCAGGCACCGAAACTTAGTGGTGTATTCGTGACGTCAGTAGGATTTATACTCCAGGTACATACTGCACAGTTTCGAGAACAGGCAAGTTCGGGCTGGTCTACCGCAACACCACCAGCAGACAGTGACCAGTCGGTGGGACAGTCGCCCTTTTCCCTCTTCCGAGAAGGGATGGTGAAGGCTGGCGGTGTTTTTGAACACGTCTATGGGTAGCACGCATGTGAAGGAAGGTACACTATCACAATAGACACGAAAATCCCAAGGCAAGCAAAACCGACGAAACGTCAAATATCGATTCGGAAGTATTTTGCCATCGGTGGCGTAGAGTCATCCTTTACGATGTCGCATAGTGCCTGCACGGTTTCCCAATTCTCACGTGCGGCTTGGCGTATTCGCTTGCACTACTTGAGCTAGTAGTAGCCACGTGCTACACCCTGCCTCCATTGTGAATGCTCAATGCGGCGCTTTCCCCAGCTGTACATGGGGTCAGGCTTTGTACATAGTTCGACCAAATGTGCCGGGGTGAGTTTGTCCCGTTCAGGCAATGGAGGTCAGATAGGAGGTACCGCGGCTGCGAATACAAAGTGCCGAGAAGCTGACCATGTGCAGGTTTCACCACCGTCTCGGAGCTAGTTAAGCATTGATTGCCTCTCTCACGCCATTCTTTCGGCCCGCCACTGCACAGCGTGGGGACGCAGATGGCGGCGGCCAGACGGGTGTGCACGTGACGACGGGAGCGGCAGCGGCGTGGCGCTGCGTGGCGATGGGTGCTGCCGCCTCGTGCGGCCTGGCTTTGTTCGTGTGGGTCTGGGCTCGCCTGGTGGCCGACGGCGGCCACTGCGGTTCGGCCGAGTGCGATCGTTACGCGGCCATGCTCAACAACAGCTCGGCTCCCGCCGCCGATCCGTGCGAGGACTTCTACGAGTACGTGTGCGCACGATGGACAGGTGGGGACGTGTCCCTTCAGGTCAGTGTACCGGCACCGAAGTGGAACGCGCTCGGGGGCATTCTGGTGCTAACGCGTAGCATTCTTTAGCTACTCGATACATGGTTCTGACCATGGTTCGTCCGGCCTCTAACCTACTCGATTGGCTCAGCGGCAGCGCAACGAGCTAAACGCCCGCGTAGCGCGTGCACGGTGGAGCGGCAGTATACGCACTCCGCCGCAGTCGCATCCCATTACGAACGAGAGAAGGACGCACTTCGTGCCCGCACTAAAATGCCTGCACCGCAAAGAGCAAGACCCGCGCCGCGGGTGCACGAAGGAACGGAAGAACGTACTCCTTTCCAGTCGCACCTAAGCTGTGAAGCAATCATTCAAAACAGATTTCCAAGTGCATGCGCGCTTCACCACAACGTACGTCTGCTTGCAGTGGAGCACCCTTTAAAGGCGAACCTCGACGGTGGTGGTGATGATATTACGCGGGCCCATGATCAACCGAAACATTTTGAAGTGGAAAAAGACGAAAAAGCCTCCGGCTGTCTCATAATGTACAGCAGACATCTTGACTATAAGAGCACCAAGACTAAAAATTGGCCCTGCGTTTCCTTGTTTAGCCAGACGCACGTGATCCTTGGCCAGATCGTTCACGCGCTCTTGCACCTGGAGAACCATTTGCACGACGTCAGTGCGTACCTTCAGGGCGCTTTATTCGTTTCAGCTTCGCACCAAATATCTGCTTTTCTGCCGCGAGCTTTGGTGACACTCACGGAGTGTGGTCGAGTCGATAGCGCTCCCGTCTACACACCCGGGTTCGATTTGCTTTACTGAGACCAATTCACTC
Source organism: Haemaphysalis longicornis (assembly GCF_048455015.1). NCBI lineage: Eukaryota > Metazoa > Arthropoda > Arachnida > Ixodida > Ixodidae > Haemaphysalis > Haemaphysalis longicornis. The sequence continues at coordinate 466,179,852 of NW_027526203.1, forward strand.
TAGTTCGCGGTATTTTTTCTTACTTTCCTTTACGTAAGGCAAGCTCGAGCCAGATGTTGTTTCTCTTGGTGCATCCGCAACACTTATCGTGTTTGGCTTGATCAACAACGCGTTTATCCACTACGCACGATTCCCGGGACCCCTTATTACACCAGGGACTGGGTTCTTTCCTAACGATTCTTCTGTTCTCGTGCTGCGGTTATCGGGCAACGAACACTGCTGAAGGTTTTCGGGCGCTCAGCCGAACGAAGGGCTGCCGCATTTGCAAGTGTACGGAGAGGTACAATTTGTTGACGTCACGCTACCCGCCAGGCCTCTCTGTTTCGGAACACTGATTACGTCTTGCGCGCTGCGATGGCGCTGTTCTCCTTCGTCGTCCGCAATCTCAGGCCATGGCTGCGAACGGGCCACGCCATTCCAAAAATCAATATGCGCGTCAAAAGACCGCAACGCTCCAAATTATCCTTCCCACGAGGCGTGCTCGCTAGGCCGGTCCCTCGGTCGCGTGTATCTCATTCTTGAAAAGTCCGAGGTCTCCCGAGCACTTCTTCGGAGCAGTGAATGCGAAAGCAATGAGTAATGAGAACGCCGTAGAGTATGCTACTTCGAGAGAGTGCGTTAACGCCGCAGCCAATAGGGAATCGGTACATCGACTGAGACCCTCCGACGGCAGTTGTCGCCGTCACTCGCAAATCCACCCGAGTGGGTATATGTTGTTAGGCCCCTATTCAGACTTGACGTGCGGTTACCTTCTTTTCAGCCAAACGACGTGCCGAGCAACGTCAAACTCATTGTACTTCGATCTGCGTGTGCCGGTCGTCGAGGGTTGTCCAAGCCCACAACAACGTATTCATTGGATAGAGGCGGAAAGCAAAAACGCCCGTGTGTACAAGATTTCAGCGCACGTTAAAGATCCCCAGGTGGTCAAAATTAATCCGAAGGCCTCCACTACGGCGCGCCTCATCGCCTGCGTTGCCTCTGGGCGCGTTAAACCCTACAATCAATCAGCATTCATTGGACCTATCTTTAGGCGATCAGAGCCGAAGAATCGGCTCTGTGGTTGCGTGCTCAGCTCGCAACCCGGGAGCCCTCTATTTCATTCCTACCCAGTCACAAATTTTATTTTCACCTCAATTACTCCACTTTCATTCACTTGGTGCCATCGGCCATTTTGGGAGCCGTTTCGATGCTACAGACGCCTATTAGCTAGTTCATGCTTTCGCATTAATAACGCGGTATGCAGCCTGGTACTCCGTGACTTGAAAGTCTATACCCCAAATAATTTTTTTGTCTTCTGCATTGTTTAAACAACGCAGGGCGCCTTGATCTATGGTAAATCCCTCGAGCATCGAGTACATATCGATACTCGTTAGTTGTTCGTGGCTTGCTGCCTATACGCCTCGAGCGCTGCCTGTAGGGGCGCCACTGAAAACCCCTAGCGGCCCGTTTCGAAAGCAGTCGCGGGAGTTGCCGGCCCGCTCACCACTGTGGCCGTTGCTTTTGAGGCACGTTCGCGACTGATATTTTCCGTTTGTATGCATTGGAAATACATATTTATGTGGGCCAGTCACGCTGTTCGCAAACGTGGTGCATTTACCAGAGTATAAATGCTTCTGACGCAATCTTACTCTGGTACATTCGGTCCGCATAAGGGCCAGGTGTGTGTCACGAGCCGGCGTCACGAAACCGGCATATATGCATGGATCTGATTGTAATTCCACTGCCCCGAAATTTACTAACAGTAACTCCGTAAGCAGCGTTCGTTCAGATGCTCATTCTACGGCTATACTCTGCGATATAAATTGGTTTCGTGTAGTTCCATAATCTAGCGGAGCACTCATACCTGACAGCCCGCCAGTTACACTTCATATCTCGGATATTGATCACTACCCTGAACAAGCCAATGTGGCATAAATATCACGGGCATTCTACGCAATAAGTAATATTGATAACACAAAATTACATGCGGGAGTCAGCACAAAGAATTTACGGCTGGGTCGTCTTCGGCTACATATATCTTCCATATAAGATGCCCATATAACAGTCATCGGCTACATATATCTTCCGCTTATATCCGCGGCCGTGACTAAACGCTTTTTCGAAACATCATCATATGACACAGGGAGCCTGCGGAATTTAGCACAAAAGTGAAATCAGGTGGCCTTATCAGATACCACACTCAATCCAACGACACCGTTTATCGCTTGTGAACTTCCTTACTGTACTTAAAAAAATGTGTCCGCCGAGTGATCCCCTGTTCGTTAAAGCCGTAAAACAAAATAAAGGGGAACGCGCTGCTTGTGTGTGATTTACTAAAACGGCCTTTCTTTGATTTCGCTCCGAATTTGTACACAACGATAGTTAAGCGCCCCCTCCTCCCCCTCCCTGTCTTGGAAAACAGTGCATTTCGCATCTAGTTGTTGTAGTGAGTTAAACCTTGCTTAAGGTAAGACGAACGTTTCTAGGATTTGCAAAGCTGCGCTGTTTTTTTTTTTTTTTTTTCGCACGAACTATTACATTGCTTCCGTACTTGGCAGACAATTTATTTTTCCGTGGTTTCATTAACTCTCCTTGGTCCGTTCTATCAGGCGGGAGTGGGCACATATTTAACAACCCATAGACTTGGAATATACTCAACATGTTCGCGTGGCCTTTATTTCTATAAAAGGCACAAGTTATTGCCAGATAATTAGGTAATCACCTCCCTGAATAATATTTTTGGACGACACGTATACATTAAAAACAAGGCCAAATTCGTTGTCCGCGCTGCAAAACGAAACCTACCTCTCACCGTGCCAATATAAGGTATATACGAGGCGTCAATAGAATTCACTTGCGCCTGAGATATTCGGAGGTGACAGTGGTGATATGCCGCTGCCGTCGCCGACGCAAAGAAGCGCGCAGTACCGCGTCCCCGGTTAGCTTTTGTTGGCGTTCGAGGATTCTAAGAACTCAAATCAGGACGCAGCTGTTTTCTTTAAATGCTCTAAACGTACTATTTGCTTACAGACATCCCAATAACAAGATGTTTAGGGCGCGGAAAGGCAAGAAGAAGCGAAAGAGAACTAAAACACTGCATGAGCCGCTATCAGCTGCGCTGCGGACATCCCGTAAGCGCCGCGGAGAAGCGGCGGCAGGCGGCGCAGCGATCGCGAAGCTCGAGGCGTATATGAGGCGTGCACTCGCATTGCACAATATATAAAAAAAATTCTCAAACAAAATGTACACACACAAGATTTTTTTCCGTTTTTGGGTGTTTTACACGACGAACTAAGTATACACATGGGCTATAAAGCTCTCTGTAGTCGAAGGCTCCGGATTAATTTTAAATGCCTGGGAATATTTTACGTACACAGAAATCTCGACACACGGGCGTTTTTGTTTTTCGCCTCGCCAGAAAAATGGCCGCCGCGGCCGGGATCGAACCAGCGTCCTTGGGCTCTTACCCACTGAGCCACCGCGGAGAGCACATAGAGAGGGCACTAGCGCAGACCTGGATTAGTAAGAAGCCGATTGACGCGCGAAAAAGAGTTAGACGTACTATAATTATAGCTTAGAAGAACGACAAACTCAGCGAGTTCATAATAAAAGCTATGCGTGGGCGTATACACTAATGCCGTGTACGCTCAGTTTTCCGTTATTGTAAGTCAGCATCTATACGTGTAGAGACCGCGGGAATAGGTTCACTGAAAACGAACAGTGGTGCTTGGCGCGGCGCAGAACTCTCTTCATGTGGAAGTGGCGGCCGAGGCTTTCACTCGGCTGCTAAAGCTGGACGTTCCCGCTGTGGGCCAGCGGGCGTCGCACAAGGCCGCCAAGCTGCTGCAAAGCTGCCTGGGCGTGGTCCAGAAAGGCCAGAGCCAGGTGGAGCCACTCGTGCGCTTCATGCGCCACGTGGGCCTCCGGTGGCCCCTGCCTTCGCCCCAGCTGCGCCTCCTGGACCTCCTGGTCGAGATGTCCCTCTTCTGGGGGATTCCCGTTTGGGGGGCCTTCCACGTGGACACCTCCAACCGAGACGTCCGCTCCCGGCCGCTGCTAGTCTTCGGCGACGCAGAGGTGTTCTATCATTGGCTTCAGAGGAAGAGCTTCATGGTTGGCTTGGTGCAGTACGACCAGTACTTGTCCACCTACCTGCGACTGTTCAGGCAGCCTGCCGACGAAATGAACGCCACCATCACGGCCATAGCGGCCGCGGACAAACTGGTCGAAGAGACACTTTCCCCTCTACTAGGCGAAGAAAGCGACGATCTTGTTGGCTTGGGCTCGTTACGCGATGGCGACCACTTGATAGCCGCCCTAAACCGCCTCGCTTACTGGATCAAGGACAACTACACCGCGGCGGACGTGCTTCGCGTGCGCAACAGGCAGCTCCTTCTGGGCATCTTGCAGCTTGTGTCAACGACTGCCACGGACTCTCTCTCCATGAGCTTCGGCTGGAACGTAGCCCAGCAGCTGGGACAGTACGTGTCGGGAGACCTGGCCATGGTTCAGTACTTCGCGTTTGAGGCAGCAGAGAGCATTCTCCGTAGGGACTGTTTCGAGTTCGTCTTTTCCTTCATGACCGTCAGCGTAGGCATACCGTATGTGACGGAGAGCGCGACTGAGGATCTCCATCACGATGTCGTGGGCTTCCTCGACGACCTTCTGCACAGCACCGAGCAGAGCGTCCTCAAGAGCGCAATTCTGGCCATCGAGCACCAAAAGAGCGCTATCTTGCGTCTCCGTGGCATGAAGAAGGTGCGCCCTGTTCGTCACAAAGCACTTCGAACAACATTTTTTTTTTTTTTGCAGTAAAAGCACGTACGCTTCTGGACACATGATTGCTGATATTGCGTGGGGTCAGTAAAACTGTTAGGATACCAGTTTCAGAGTTAAACAGAGAACAAGTCAGAAGGAGAGGACAACTCAAGAGAAAAAAATTAGAGTAAGCGCGTGCCGCGTGCGGTGGTGTCAGTGGGCGTGCGGAGTATATGTCCGGAAGCAGCCGATGAAGTTAACGGTGGTTAGAATGATTATTACCATGAGATCCGAAAGGGACCAGCATCTAGCCACATTGCACGAGATCGCACATTTCAGCATCACGCGAGACACCTGCCAAAAATCTTTCACAACAAAGGGCTCTGGCACTTTCTTAGTGGAGATCTTTCAGCAACGCATATATGGCCGTTGAGAGCTTCTGAAAAGCTCAGCCTTTTATTTAATATGCGTGAATGGCTGCATATACAACAGCAGCAAGCGTAGCTGAGTTTGTCACATACATCCATACGGAGCATGCATATTTCACCAGGTAAGAATTATTTACGGCAGACAGTGTAAGTATTCCTTTTTGGTGACCGCTATCCAATTTATTTTAAATAGGAATGAGGAAGCTTGTTTCGCTTACGGTGAATCGTTTGTGAAACACTCACGTAGTGTGCCATGCTCGGGAAGACTTGTGAAACCTGCTCATTGCAAACTGCGAATGATTTATGAAATGTCTTTATTCTAAACAAGTACTGGAACAAGCAACGCGCGACGTCGAAGGCCGGTAAATAACATGAAACACACCACTGTCTCCAAATTCAGTTTAAGCGACGATGTATCCGACGTCAGGGTGACAGTTCGCTTGCAGAATTTCAAACAAAGGAACTATCCTCAAACATTCCACGGATGAGAGTCGTCCTGACCTCTTCCTGTGCCGCTCGGGCTAGTTGCTGTTCTGGCCCGAAGGCGTGCAGGGCGAGCGCGACGTGGACCGGATGTTCGGATCCATACCTGACCTGCGGATGCCAGCATTCTTGGATAACTGGTTCCTTGCCCGGCAAGCTCTGCGCAATCTCACCGTGTCTGCTATGCCACAGGTAAGCATACTGTATGCGAGAACCCTACCTCATCGTTATTGCGAAACCCTCAGACAACCTCGCCTGTGTGTAGTTCCGACGCCTGAAGTTGAAGTTCTTATATGAAAGTGTTGAAAGATAGAACCGCACGTAAAGACATTTACTTGTGGTCATAGGACACGGACAGTCGTCTTTTCATCTTCCTGAAAACAGGGAAAAAATCCAGCGCTCGCCACCAGTATAGTGGAATAAGGGCTTGTGTGCACTGTTCACTTCTGTGTCCACAAACCTATATAGACACCTTACCAAACCACCTGCGGTCCGCAAGACCCATTAATTTTGGCTCGTTTCCTTAAACAGTCGCCGACCCATTTTTTGGACTCTCAAGGGCCCGAGATAGCGTCCGGAAAATCGGGCAGTCTGAAAAAACGAATGCACGCAAAAAGAAGTCACTTCATTTACCGAGCGGCTTGAAAAAACTCGTCAATCTGTTTCTGTGGGGCGCTACGTTGCCGTACCACTAGGCATACCTCGGCAAAACTGGACGCCACTCCCTCACACTCACTTAAAAAATGTTCTTCCTCATCCACTCACACTCGCGCTTACCAATCGTCCTCACCTCTCGCACTCACTCGCGCTCACTCTCACCACTCGTCGTCACCACTCGCACTCATTCACGCTCACGCTCACCACTCGCACTCACTCGAGCTAACGCTCACCACTTAGCATTCACTCGCACTCACGCTCACCACTCCTCGTCACCCCTCGAACTTACTCATGCTGACGCTCACCACTCACCCTCACCACTCGCCCTCACTCGCGCTCACGTTCACCACTCACACTCCCTGCTCGCACTCACAATTCACAACCGCCACAATACTTATTCGCATTGTCACTCGTTTTGCTTCTTTCTTTATAATATGGTAATTTTAACTTCGCTTTGCGTTTGTAAACCACGGGAATCATTTTATGTTGTGGAAATCTTCAGTACAGCCATATTTAGACCGAAACAAAAGTGATACCAATACGTGAAGTGAGAAATATAGCTTGAAGATATGAAATACAATTTCAGAAACTGAACGCAACCGTAGAGATTCGTACTATCCGATTCGATACGGCGAATGAAGAGTCAGACATAAAGTACGATTCTTGTCAATCTGCACGGACGCATACGACAACTGCAGCGGGAGCCAGGGAACAAAACGAAGGGGCGCGGTCGGCGAGTCATAAAGACAAAAAAAATTACCATCCCTTCCTAAAGAAAGTTGGGAGAAGCGCGAAAGCTAAAAGTGCGTCCAGCCTTCGCTGAAAGTGCGTCCAATCGATCGTCAAACCTTCAAAGACCGAAATCGCGAAGGAAGCACGAACCCAGCTACGATTTCTCGAACACTAAGTGAACGCATCAAGGAACGATCTAAATGTATGCGGGTACGTGGTTTATGAGGTAAAAGTACACTATTGTACTCATTCTTCATGATCCATGCCTCTATTGTCTAATCTAGATCCGCTCCTTTCACGAATTTCACGATTTTCAAGTAACCGTTTTGATACAATGGAAAGCCGGTTTCGCGCACGAGCCATGTGTCCAGAGATGTTATCAGAGCTTTTCGTTCGACCAATCGGTCTACGGAAAAATGCATTAGTTTTTTGACAGAACTCCATCGGTCCCACTAAGAAAGCTTTCGCTTTAAAAGTTTCTTGCCGGACCCAAATGCAACGCCATCAACACTTGTATGTGATATATTTTACATGTCAGCTAGGAGAAGTTTATGGCCACAAGTAATTAAAATTCATGCCGTGAATTTTAGCAATATCTGGGTGATAGGTTTGAATTTGGTTCATATTGAATTGAAATACGCAAGTTGATGCGGCATTCTTGTGAAAACTTTATGTAAATTGACTATCAAGCATGGTGCGATTCAATTTTGGGTGTAAAAGGCTATAAAAATATGCAACAGGGCTTCAAGAACTCTAGAGTAATACCAGGAGAGCAGGTGAGTCCTCTTCGCGCCATTAGCAGCTCTTTTCGAATTTTTCCCTGGGAGAATTTTCTTGGGCGCGCCTGAAGGCACTCATAAAGTAAGCAAGCTCTTCATTGCTTTCCCGTAAATTTCCAAAACGCTTCACAAGAAGGCCGCTCTTAATGAAGTGGTTCGTACTCTCAGAGGGAGGGGGGGGGGGGATTCACCAGTGCTTGTAAGCGGCGGCTATTTAGTTAAGAACTAAAATGGTAAATATGGGAGTAAAAAATTAATTAACATAACTTTAGTTATTTCGTAAGGATGGGTGAAACGAAATAAAATCATTGTTTGACATCTCTCAGTTTCATTTCGTTCTCTTTTTCTTCCGTTCACTTTGTCATTGACATCTGGGGTCAGATATTTCGCCGATCTCCTAATTGCCGTCTGAGTTCATAATACGTCAGCTCAGAAAAGCAAAACAAAAAAAAAAAGTTCCGAAAGCACTGATGAAACAGCCTTAACAGTCAAGCCAGAAGCAAACGCCCATTGGGCAAATAGATTTGGCTTATTCTGATCCGTGAAACCGCAGGATATGGCTCATTTTCGATACGAACTACGATCTGCGTACACGTTTTCAGGGCGTTATCGTAACTATTTTTTGCCACCTCTTTTTTAGGGGAAAGTTGCCGAGTTTTTCTTGTCAGTGCAGTTTTATTCGACTAAGTTTCGGTTTCTGGATCTGGCGCATTTCGGAAAAAAACGCTTCACATGTTTACAGTTGGGTCGTAGTACACAGGAAGATCCCAAGGCCGAAGCCATAATAAAAATATTAATAAAAATGAGGAATGGATGGACAGGAAGAACAGGTGGGGCAGGAAGGATGGCCAGGGTGCCGATAGATGCGGTGAAAAATATGATGAGAGGGAAGTGAAGAGGTTTGAGCCTGTCGAATGAGGCACGCAGCCTTACGAGTTAGACGGGAACTAGGGGGTGGGTACAGGGTCTGTGATAGGCGTTGGGCGTGTAGTTGGTAACGGCGGGAAGCGCGGTGCTGAGTACGAACCGTCGGCGGGTGGTACAAGGTTGTCCAGGACATGGGCGGACCCGGGAGAAGTACTCGGGGGAGCGCGTGTGCTTGGGCGTTTCCGCACATGCCAGCGTGGCCAGGAACCCAAACCAGTGTGAAACGTGTCCGAGGATTCGAAGCAAGTATCGAAGTGACGAAGTCAGCGGTGTGTGGGTGGGTCTCATGGTGAGCAAAATTGCGAAGGGCTGGTTGACAATCGGAGAAGGTATATACTGGAATGGTGGTAGGAACAGTGAGAGTAGCGTGCTCTATTGCAAGGGCAACGGCGTATTCTTCGAGGGAGGCCGAATCAGCTGGGGAAAGAAAGGAAACCATGGCAGTGTCTAAGGAATGTTTGTAGGTAATTCTGCCTACCGAGGGGGTTCAGGCAACAGCCTCGTCAAAACATTACGGCACAGAACATTGCGAGAGGAATAAGGGGCTTTACTGAATCAGTGGAAACAAAATATAAAGGGCACAGAAGATATCATCACCAAACCACGTCACCAGGGCACTTCAATGTCCGGAGGCTGACGGCACGACGGGACGGACGGCTGACCGCTTGCTGCCGTGCGGGCTCCTTGAAGGGGGCTGGCGGCACTCCCGGCCGGCGACTCCCCCCCACTAGCAATCACCGCTGCGCTTATCTAGCGTGCACCAAACGTGTCACGCCCCCCTCTTTCGCATAGTCTTTCCGCCGTGCGTTCACAGATGGCAGGAGAGGTGGCGCGCGGTAATTCGAATGCAGCGACGCGACTGCTCAGATGGGAGAATCCCTACAAGTTTGAGAAATGAAGCCGTGTCGGTTGAGTTTGAGGGGATGTTGCTGGCGTCAGTAAAGTAAATGATGGGACCGTGGGAGAGTAGAAAATGAATACGTTTGGAAAGGGCCTGAACGCGCAGTGCCCGACGAGCAGGGTGTCGATCAGGGTTCATGTTGCGGGGCAAAGACACAACCCATAAATTAGCGAAAGTGGCCCCAGGGGGGAGTTACGGTGGTATGGGGGGGGGAGGTAGTTGCGAAGTGGGTAGTTAAATGTGTTAAGAATAGCACTACCTTGGGCACAAGTCTGCAGGCGTTCGAGTAGGGCCTGGCGATGGCACGCGGTGCGTTCTTCAAGAGTATCGTATGTTCCGAGTTCCAGAAGGGTTGTGCTGGGGCAGTAGGAGAGTACTCCCACAGCGATGCGGTAAAGCGTACGGAGGGAGGCCTCGAGGGACGAGCTGAGATAGCGAGGGTTGCAAATACGGCAATGTATATAGTATACGGGACATAACAAAGGCATCGATGATGCGGAGCAGGTAATGTTCGTGCAGTCCAGCTCATCGGTTGGCGACCCGGCGGAGGAGAAGGGAAAGCTGAGTGATCTGATTGTGGAGTGTCCGCAGAGTCGATACAGAGCTGCCCGCATCATGTAAGGTGAGACCGAGGATCCGGAGGGTGTCTACGTGCGGTATACGGCTGCCAAAAATTTGGACCTGAGGAAGAAACCGGTCCGGTGCCACCCCATGCTTGTTACTGACTACGAGGAGAGCAGATTTTGAAGGCGAAAGAGAGAGGCCGACAGACGTGACATAGCCTTGAATGACGTCACATGCTTGCTGAAAAGTTTCCTCCATTTGGCCTGGGCTGCGTTTTGAGCTAACTCACCGGGCACCACGCACGAGCCTACTGCTTACCTACCACGAGATCAGTCAGCATTACAGGCTCGAGCGCGGCGTTTAACCTCCGGCCCACGAATCCTTAACGAAAGCCCTGGAGAGATTACTTAGGCTGCTTCAAACGAATACGTTACCCCATTTGACGAAATCGCGCCTAATGCGTCCGACCCAATACTCCCCTCTGGGTCAGTTTTGTAGCGAACCTGACTCTACCACATGGTGTGGGGTGTCATAAAAACCCAAAGTTAGATAGAATTCCTCGTCCGTCTTATGAACAGTGGGAGAGCTTGGCGTTCAGTTCCAGTCCGGAAGACCAGGCTTCGGTTGGTTGAAAGGGCCGTCGCAGCGCGCTGGCACCGCGAATGGGGTCCTGAAATGAGGACACCACTCCACAATTTTGTTTTGCTAATAAAGAAGTTTATTTTCCCTCTCCCCCCCATGTCCTGCGGAATATCAGTGCATTTCCCATCTAGTTGGTCTGTTGATTGTTTAAGTTGATTGATTGATTGTAGGGTTTAACGCGCCGACGCAACGCAGGCGATGAGGCGCGCCGTAGTGGAGGGCTCCGGATTAATTTTGACCACCTGGGGATCTTTATCCTGCGCCGAAATCTCGTACACACGGGCGTTTTTGCATACCTTGTTTAAGTTTCGACGAACGTCTTCAACATTTACGAAGCTACAATGCAAGTGTTTTCATTCCCGTACGAGCTGTTGTTGTTCTGTTTCTTCTGGACTTGGCAGACCAGTGGCGGACTTGGCGGATTTTTCCGTGGTTTCATTAGCTTTTCTTGGTCCTTGCTATAAGGTGTGAGTAAGCACACATTTACCGAACCACAACCTTGGTATATACGTAACATTTTCGCGTGGCTTATGTTCCCATTAAAGGCACAAGTTATCTTCAGCTATTGGGTAATCACATCCCCGAAACATATACGTATAAATTCGAAACAAAGCCACATTAGGTGCCCGCGATGCAAAACGAAGCCAACCTCTCACTGTGCCAGTATTAAGTTTAAACAAGGCGGCAATAGTATTCACTTGCGCCTGGCGTATTCGGAGGTGACAGTGGTGATATGCTGCTGCCATTGCCAACGGCCTAGAAGCGCACAGAACCGCGTCCCCGGATAGCTGTTGTTGGCGTTAGAGCACTCTACCAAGACGCTGCTGTGTTTTGAAGCGTCCTAAACGAACTTTTTGCTTACAGACATCACCACAACGTTTTTTTTATGGCGCGGAAAGGCAAAAAGAAGCGAAACAGAACCAGAACACTGCATGAGCCCCTATCAGCCTCGCAGCGCTCATCCCGTAAGAGCAGCGGAGAAGCGTCGGCAGCTGGCGGCGCAGCGATCGCGAAGCTCGAGGCGTATAGGAATCAATGAAACATGCATGCAACATAACGCACTGCAAAAACTTTTGTGCATTTTGCAATAAAACACCAGCGCTGAAGTTTTCAAGTGTGTCTAACAGAGACAGCAGCATGCCTCAAGGCAAGCACTGTAACTGCCGTAGAAGGACGTGTGACGTCAGGTCCACGTGAAATCGAGCTATAATAACAGAGCACGGCCGTAACGAGTCATCACAAATACTGCTCGGTGCCTCAGTGGTTAAGGCGTTGTGCTGCCGAACAGGAGGGCGCGGGTTCAATTCCCGGCCGCGACGGCCACTTTTCTGATGGAGGAGAAAAGAAAAAACGCCCGTGTGTTCGAGATTTCGGCGCACGTTAAAGATCCCCAGGTGGTCAAAATTAAATTAATCCGGAGCCCTGCAACACCGGCGCGCCCCATTGCCTGCCTTGCGTCGGCGCATTAAACCCTACAATCAATCTGATACGTTTAAGACGCCAAAGCCTCTAAAATGGGCTACTTCTTTCACATTCGCTCATCCAAACCGTTTCAACATCGGGATACGCGAATACGTGAAAATCTGTGACACCTTTTCCAGCGAGTACGGGCACTCACAAATTAATTTGCGCTTTAGAACAGCCTATATATTGACAGGTATGGCAAGCAGACCAGTTATGTAGCCGGGAACTACGACACCATACCGCGGTGCTTCCTATGCTTCCATCGCAGCGCGCAGCGGCAGTAAAGTGCATTCGCTTTGTTGCGACGACGTTACCAACACCAATTCCGGCACAAAATGCTACGAGCCCGAAACATCGTTCGGCGTGAGTGTGCACAGCAGTCCCTCCATGAATCATAACACGGAAAAGTATCAGGCATCATGGCGTCAGACGCCTATCCAAATCGTGTTCCTAAATAACAACACGCCACCGGAAGGTTTATTCCATCGTGATTCGCGTGCCATAACGAGAGTGCAGTGGCGACATAATCCCGGAGCTAAATGAAATCGCGCCATCAGTTCAGTTCAGTTCAGTTTCAGTTTATTATTGGTAACAAAGTATACAATGTGTGAAAAAATATTATACAGAAAGGGGTCCCAGAGTTTGGCACTGTAATGGGACCCCTTGTAATTTAACGAGTAGAAGAAAAAAAAAACTTATCAGCAGTAGCGAAAGCTATGAACAGTGTTATTCTGAGAACGCAGTAAATTAATACAATAAAAACTATACAAGAAAAATAACAGAGAAAGTCACAGTAAAATACTGTATACAATAGTTAGCGGTAAACTCACATTTAATATACATAACACGGCAAAACACTGGGAATACGGTAGGAAAGCACTTCAATACAAAACATACTGCATACACCGATGTAAATGAATGCCTAGGACTCTAACACTTCAAAATGTACAGAGACGAAGTTAAAGGAGCCATGAAGAGAAAATACAACTTTGTTTAATTTGAAAGAACTAGGATTCAGTATCTCACTCGGCTCCATTAGAGCCACAAAAGATGTTTTTAACACAAAAAAAGCAAGAAGTATTTAAAAACTTTCAAATTTCGCGCCACAGTGACGTGTTATGAGCAAGAATGACGTCATACGGGCCGACAATAAAACATAATTTTCAGTGCGTTAACTGCACGCTAGCATTCAAGTGTTACGGTCAAATGGAACTAGAGGCCCCATTACAGACGTCCAGTCATGTGTCGTCGCGACAGGTCCGTTAGGCGGCCGCCAATCGCACAAACAAGGTTCCGTGACGTCATAGAAAAGTTGCGGGAAATTGGCTAGGGGGTCGCGACTGCTTCACAAGTTTTCTTTAATATCTCCGTCATTTGTTCGAAGATTGCGATGATATTGGTATCATTGTTATCGGGACTAAGCAGTCTTTCTAATAAACCCAACTTGTATTTTGTCTTCATGGCTCCTTTAAATAGCGTATGATTGTTCAGATATGTATGATCGTAGTAATGATTTGAAGCGTGGAAGCGATAGCGCAGTTTTTACAGTGACGGGTAAAGTGTTCCAAAATTTAATGATAGCGAGTCGCACAGTCTGTGAGCCGTAATTTGTGCGCACGTTTGGCAGCAAGAAGTTATTCTGCAGTGCAAACCGCGTAACATTTGGGTTAGTTAAATGATCGATGCCAATCACATAGAAGAAACTAGGAGTTTTAATTAAGCGATATGCGGTGATGCCCAAGTTGTACTTGATGAGTTCGTCTATGCGTAAAAGATTCAGCTGCAAGAAAAGGGGTGTAACGTGAGCATTGTAGGAACTGCGTGTGATGATTCGGACAGCTTGATTTTGTAGATGCTGCAGAGGAGTTACATGAGAGCGGTAAGTTAATCCCCAGGACACCATACTGTAATTGAAGTGACTGTGGATGAAGGCGTAGTAGAGAGTGATGAGAGTTTGTGGTGAAAAGTAATGGCGGGCTTTTATTAGTGCCCTGATACCACATGCAGCCTTATTTTTTAGCGAGTTAATGTGAAAAGTGAATTTGAGGAAGGGGTCTAATTCAACACCTAAAAAGCTGCAGTGTTGTGATGGGTAGATGGCATGTGTGTTAACGTAAACAGGAGAAAGGGTACACCGGGCTCTGTTAGGGGAGCTGAATACCATATAATGTGTTTTCTGTGGATTAATGCATAATTTGTTTTCTTCGCACCAGTCGATTAGATTTTTAAGGTCAGTATTGAGCTGTGAGGTTAGTATATCTAGGTTTACATCAGAAGCGAAAAGAGTGGTGTCATCAGCATATAAGAGGCAATTATTGATGGATGATAAACAGTTGGGAAGATCATTAATATAAAGAAGGAATAAAATTGGCCCCAAAATAGATCCTTGCGGAACGCCAATGTTATTAACTGTTGTAGGTGAAAGCACTCCCGATATACTAACTGTCTGCTCCCGATCAAGTAAGTAACTGCGAAGTAACTGTAATGAGGTCCAGTAATGCCATAAAATGTTAATTTCTGAAAAAGTATGTTGTGGTCAATGGTATCAAATGCTTTAGTGAAATCAATAAATACCGACCCAACAAATTTCCCCTCGTCAATTTTGGATTTTATCATGTCTGTTAAAGCAATTAAAGCAAGGTTAGTTGAATATCCCGGTCGGAAACCAAACTGTCGCGGGGATAGTAGGTTAATTTTTGAAGGTAACTGGAAAGACGCTTTTCTATTAATTTTTCTAGAACTTTACTGAAAAAAGGCATAATGGAGATCGGTCGGTAGTTGGTTATTATTGTCTTATTGCCCTTTTTAAAAACCGGAACAATTTTACTCCTTTTTAGTTCTTTTGGAAAGACTCCGGTCTTGAAAACTAAGTTTATAATGTGCGCAAAAGCATCGACTATGTAGTCAAGTATTTCTTTGATGTGACCCGCCGCGGTGGCTCAGTGGCTAAGGCGTTGCGCTGCTGAGCACGAGGTCGCGGGTTCGATTCCCGGCCGCGGCGGCCGCTTTTCTGATGGAGGCGAAAAGCAAAAACGCCCGTGTGTACGAGATTTCGGCGCACGATAAAGATCCCCAGGTGGTCAAAATTAATCCGGAGCCATCCACTACGGCGCGCCTCATCGCCTGCGTTGCGTCGGCGCGTTAAACCCCACAATCAATCAATCAATCAATCAATTTCTTTGATGTGAAACGATGAAATTTTATCGAGGCCAGGACTAGTGTTTTTAATATTTAGGATTGTGCTGCGCAATTTGCTTGGTGACGTGGGGAAGATAAATTGATTGATTATAGGGTTTAACGCGCCGACGCAACGCAGGCGATGAGGCGCGCCGTAGTGGAGGGCTCCAGATTAATTTTGACCACCTGGGGATCTTTATCGTGCGCCGAAATCTCGTACACACGGGCGTTTTTGCTTTTCGCCTCCATCAGAAAAGCGGCCTGGGGAAGATAAATAAAGACTGCGAAATGTGTCGATAGTTATCAAGGCGACGGGTTGTTGATAGGTTAGGATGAACAGAAAAGAATGTGCTGAAGGCATCTGCAATATCGGCAGGGTTAGTAAACGTTTCTTCATTGTAACGTATTTCAGTAATAGCACTTTTGTGTTATTATTCAAGAAATATTTTATTATGCGCCATTGCTTCCCAACATTATTACCAGTTTGCGCTATCTGTTTCTCGTAGTACTCACGTTTGGCTTTTTTCAACAGTACGCCAAGCACGTAGCAGTATTTTTTGTCGCGAGCTTTAAGTGTAACATTAAATGGCTGTTTTTTCGTTTTTCTGTACAGGTTATCCTTCTTACGCATGCTCTTTAGCAAATATTGTGTTAACCAAGGGTTCTGTGGCGAGGAATACTTTTTTCGGCATGATACGACTGATGTAGAGGAGGATAAACATGCAGTAATACTGGATAAAAACATGGTGTACGCTACCTCGGCGTCCTTAATTGACATTATAGGCGACCAGTCAGAGTTAGCTATTAGGTCCGAAAATTGCGCTTTGTCAAAGACGGTTTTGGTGAATCTATTATTACGATATGACGTAGGGCAATTAAAGCGGAGTGCAATAGGGTAGTGGTCGGTGATGTCTGCGCGTATAATGAAAGCATCGGGTGGGCACAGTATGTTCGTTAAGGCATGATCAATAATAGTTCCTGTATTGTTTACACAACGAGTTGGTTGGTTAATCAGTTGTTCAAACCCATACCCGTTAAAGCAGTTAATGTATTGTTTAACGTGCGAACATGTGTCATCTAAGAGATTAATGTTAATGTCGCCCATTATTATCACGTTTTTGTTTTCAAGAGAGATTGAATGAAGAATCCTTTCTAGTTCGGAGCAAAAATTAGAAACCGAAGAAACCACCTATTATTGTGTGTTTATCAGTAACACTAAAACTACTGTGGTCTAATTCTACCCATACGGACTCACAATCTATTACGTTTAAATTCAAGTCATCCCTTCGCTTGTACTTCACGCTTGATAAAACGAATATTGCTGATCCCCCGTAACTGGATGAAATGCGGTGACAGTATTCAGGACCATATGATGGAAACGAGAACAAGTTCTTGTCGGACGCGTTCAGCCACGTTTCGGAAACACAGATAGCTACGAATGGATGGGGAATGGAAGTTAAAAGGGAATAGAACTCGTCATGATGTTTTGGAAGACTTCGTGCGCTGAAATGAGCAACAGCACAATTGATAGATGAAGTCAATGATTGCAGTTGATTAGTTTCGATGTATGTCATTGCCGATTTCAGGGCATGTTATTTCAGTTAGTGAATATTCCGAGGTCTGCCTCATCACGAATCCGCAGCACTTTGCTGTTCTCGTGTTTTCTTGCCTTGATTAAGCAGTCGTCAGTCCATAAGAACTGCCATTCGTTCTTCAGTCCATAAGTCAGTCAGTCCATAAGTCAGTCCATAATTCAGGCCATTCCATAAGTCAGGCCATAAGTCAGGCCATTCAGTCAGTCCATAAGAACTGCCAGTCCATAAGAACTACCATCAACTAGTGGCATGCGTAGCGCCAGAAGCAACCAGCACAGCGAGCGGCTCCTGCGACGAATAGCCAACAGAGAGTACAAGCGCAAGAGTGGGGCCGGTAAACCCCGCACATCGAGCAAGCAGCGCGAGTGCACTCGTCATCGTGAGTGATTAGCGGGGTCGCACTCGCCAGTGGTGAGCGGGGCTCGCCGCGAGTGGCGCTCGCACTCGCGAGGCTGCGAGTGGCGATTACACTCGCCAGTGGTGAGTGGGGCTTACCGCGAGTGGCGCTCGCACTCACTAGCACTCGTCAGGCCGAAACGATGGTGACGCTTACTCACTACTCGTGAGTGGTGAGTGGGGTGTGTGAGTGCACTCATAAGTAAGCCTGCTGACCTATGACATTAGGTCAGCTTGCACGTCGACGAGGTTGACGTTCTCGGTGTAAACAGCAGAAAGCACCATGACGGTTTGCGCATATGACGGCTTATAGTTGGCAGCGCCTCATTACCGGAGCCGGAGTCGTCATTTCCCAGCACCTGGGGAATTGTTTCGTCATCGGTAAGTTCAGCGCAGAGCTCGATCTCGCCGCCAGCGTTAGCGAATTGCTCCAGTGCAATGGGCACGGTGCTTGATTGAGTTCCTTCCTCCATGCGGCTCGCGGGACGGTGCAGCAAGCGTTGCCCGCCACCGAGGCTGTATGCGAGATCAGCTGGCGATACCCAACACGGGTTCGAAACTGCAGAAAAACAAAATGGCGACGATGTGGTTTCGTTTTCGGTAGCTTTTGTCCTGTGATCGAAAGAAAAAGTCAGGAAAAATCGAGCGAGAACGGCTCCAAACGTCTGAAATTTTGGTCGGTGTTATACATTGACCCTATGGAGCGCGTGACGGTGCCATGCCTAAGTCCGGACATTCAGGAAGGTCCGGAAAATAGGGCGTCCGAAAAATTAGTCCGCGACTGTACAATGAACCTGGAACAATGAAAGATGCGCATAGAATTAAACCTGGCTTTGCACAGCTCATGCAGGAAGAACAAGCACAATGTAAGGTCACGAACCGCATGCGGTGGTCGGTGAGAATTACTCAAAGAGTATGCTTCTGTTTCATTAAATGCAGTGGACAATCCAGGCTTATTTTAGGCCGCAAGTTCTCGCCTCCCCAATTTACCCTGTCAGTCCATTTCAAGCGTTTTAAATATTCTATACATGGTATGAGCCCTTCCTAACCGCTCAAGCTTATCCGTATTGTTCTCGTATGCCACGCATCGGTCGTTTAAACATCTTCCCAATTTTTTTGCTGAGCAGGGGCATGTGAACGCTACTACATAAGCCCTGTAAGCACTGCCGTGCGCAGGCGGCGGTGAACTATGCCGCTACCAGAATAAGCCGGCATTCGGCTACGCCTAAGGAGCACTCCGATGCGCGCCGCGCAGGTGTACCACTTCCCAGCGGTCAGCGCGGTGCCGCTCTACACCAGCGGCAACAACGCGCTGGCGGTCCCGGTGGGCGCCGCCAGATTCCCCATGTTCTCGCGGCAGTTGGTGCCGGCTGCGAACTTCGGTGGGCTGGCGCGAGCGCTGTCCTATGCGATGGCCGAAGCGCTTTTCTTTAAGCGCCACGACTGGGTGCGGGGAGAGGCACGCTCTCGTTACCAGCGCCGCCTTGACTGCCTCCTGGATATGGTCCACTCGTACCAGCGACCAGTAGCGGCTACACAAGGCAAGCCCATGTCAGTGCGTAACGGAGGAGCCGCCATTCCATTGGCCCCATTGGCAGGAGATGCCACGGACAAGCTTCTTGAGTGTCACGGTTGGCCGAAATGGCCGCGCGACGAATAAAGCCAGCGGCAACACACAGGCACTGTAGTTTGCAAACGATGCATGGCTGTAAACAGGCATCATTCTTTGAAAAATGTCGAGTAGTCGCATGCACGTTTGTAATGGGCGCGTGACAAAAAAAAAACACCCCCCTCGCGAGGGGCACGATCAAATGCAGAGCATTTCTGCGGGGGGGCGCGCCTGCAAGTCGTATGGATTACGTATTGGTTGTTGTTGTTGTAATTGTTGTCTTCCAGCGTAGACATTGTCGATGAAGTCGATGGTGAAACGTGCCGTGAACCCCCTGCCGCGGCTATGACGCAACGTGGAGCGGCTATGACGCAACGTGGCGCGGCTATGACGCAACACAATCCAACACAATCCACTTTAATCCAATCCAATCCAAATCCAAGCCAATCCAAGCCAATCCAATCGAATCCAATCCAATGCCCCTCGCGAGAGAGTGTTATAGCGCCGAAATCGCCACCACGCGAACGCGTGATGCTGACGTCACGATCACGCCACAGATGTTAGCGACCGCAGCGCGCGCGAACGACATATGTGGTTTAAGCGCGAACCGACCGCGGCGAGAGAGCGCGATGCGAGCGCCCCACCTGTTTTTGCGCGCGAACCTAACGCGGCGAGAGAGGGTGTTGCGCACGTCCCCACCTGTTGTGCGCCCGAACCGAACGCGGCGAGAGAGGGCGTTGCGAGCGGAGAGAAGGCGAGGAGGACGCGGGGGAAAGGGCGCACCTCTGGCCGACGGTTGAATGAGTCAAGGATATAAGGCACGTTCGTAACCTTCCGTTCTGTGTCGGCTTTGTGGCTCAGTTGGTAGAGTACCGTGCACCTTGCGTTCCGCCCGCAGAGTCGTAGGATCGAAACCTGGCGCCGGCAAGTATTTATATAGTGTAGGGGGAGCGATGCGGACGCGGACTACGGACGCCAACGTGGGTGACATCGTGAGTTACTGAAATGCTCTGCATTTAATACCTCGTTCACCAGCCATTCCCCCTATATATAAGAGGTATTACCATCGAAGGCATACACGCGTCACGCGTCGCGCAGTACCCTCCGTGTGAAGCAGATAGAAACAGACAGGAATGTTTGCTATATCTGCATCCATCGGTTCGACGGGCGCGCCTCACCAAGTTGTCGCCTTTTCGGCCACTCAGAGCAAACAAGTTCGGCTATCAACGTTTTTATGGTGGTCGCTAACCGCAGGCCGTGCTCACTATGGTTCGTTCTGCGGGCTTCCCACGGACTGCTCAGCCGCCTCGCTACAGAGCTGCCGCTCCACTATGTGCGCGTTTCAGGGCGCAGTCCTTTGGCGGCCGGTACCTGGGTGTCGCGGGGGCGGCGTCTATGTCCGCGTAACCGAGTGAGCGAACGAAGCAGCGAATGCAGAAAGAAAATGGAGAAAAGCGTCTGGCGAAGGGTGAGGAGAGGGCGGCACGGCGTCATCTCTCTCACTGCCTCCCCTCCGCCCTTTCCCCATGCGTCGCCGCCAAGGAGCGCCCTCCCTCTGACATCTTCCCCAGGCGCTGTTCCGTTATCCGCTAATCCGAGCCACGTGAAATTTGAGCGAGGGGTTCAAACACGCTGCTCCCCCGTGCGTGGCTAATCGAACCACTTGACATTAGCGCGGCACCGGGTTCAAACACGATTTTGCAACAATACGCCAGCCGGTGGCGGCGACAAGGCCCAACCTCATACAGCGTACTTTCCTCGTTTTCAGTAGTGTAGAGCGCGCCGCTGTGCGTTCGCTGATCAAGTGATTACCTCCTGAGGTGCAGCAGATATGCGCCGTGACCGAAAAGACCGCAGCTCATGCTGCGACTAATTTACCATTAGGGAGTATAGTAATCATCACTGCTTTTTTTTCGGTCTCTCTCTCTCTTTCTGTGTGTGTGTGTGTGTGTAGTTAGAAATATCTATCTATCTATCTATATATATATATATATATATATATATATATATATATATATATATATATTGCACCAGACCGGTATTCTGGAGGTCGTGGGTTCGGATCCCACCTGGCGGGCATTTTTTCTCCACTTTCTTATTTTCCAAATTGTTTATCTTGAACTACTACATCCTCCCCTTTGCTTTCCGAGGTCTTCTTGACTGGCAATTCTTATTTCTGTCTTATTTTCAACGAGCCCCTCATTTCCTATTCTGATTCGCTATATATATATATATATATATATATATATATATATATATATATATATATATATAAAGTTCTTGATAAAGGTCGGCATCCGACTGAAACGTCGACCAAGAAACAGTTTTGTTAGAAGCTATACCCATTCTCTACTATATATATATATATATATATATATATATATATATATATATATATGCCTATTTGCGCCCACTGCAAGGCCAAGTCCTCTCTCATAGTTATCCAATTATCCCGGTCCTGTGCTAACTGCGACAAGTTTATCCCGGCAAACTTCTTGATCTGATCTGCCCATCTAACTTTCTGCCGCCCCCTGCCGCGCTTGCCTTCTCTAGGGATCCACTCTGTTACCCCTAATGACCAACGGTTATCTTGCCTTCTCAGTACATGCCCTACCCACACCCATTTTCTTCTTCTTAATTTCTAATAATATGTCCTTCTAATAATATGACCCACTCCGCTCTCTTCTTGTACCGTATATAGTGTTACACCTATCATAATCCGTTCTATATATATATATATATATATATATATATATATATATATATATATATATATATATATATATATATATATATATATATATATATATATAAGGTTAGTAGAGACAGAGACACACGAGAAAGACGTAGAAAATAGAAATACGTTTACTGACGTTTCAGGGAGAGGACTCCCTTTCTTCAGACTGGTACTCTGAAGAAAGGGAGTCCTCTCCCTGAAACGTCAGTAAACTTATTTCTATTTTCTACGTCTTTCTCGTGTGTCTCTGTCTCTACTAACCTTATTTTTTCGCGCTCTGTGTGAGCTTTTATCTTCCCAGACTATATATATATATATATATATATATATATATATATATATATATATATATATATATATATATATATATACCCTAGCTATACGAGAATGGAATAGTTTAGACCCCTCCGTTACTAACACCAATTCGGTAAAAGACTTTGCCTCCAAAATAGAAAATGCAACATCTTAGCCCACCGTGCCTTCGTTGGTAGATGCATTACAGCCTGCTGTTGAACTGTTTGAGTCGCCGAGGACTCTAAATGTGTGCAGTTATTTGTAGTGTTTTATCCCTTTTCATGTAACATTCCTTTTCTGCTAGCGTTACCGAGGTTTGAAATGTGTTTTTATGTATTTCCGGCTATAAATGTGTGTTTTGAAATAATTAGTGTTTTGTGTGTTTATCGTTTCTTCTGTAAATATTTTTATGTATAACTATAGTGAAACAAATTTCGTTTTTTGCTGTGCATACTTTAAAGACCATCCGCGTTTAAGATTGCAGTTCTTCTTTCTTTTTCTTACCGCATGTTTCTGCTGTTTGTGAAGACTACGTGTATGTAATATCTGCAAGCCCAGCTGCTATGGTCTCGGGAAGAGACTGGCAGTATTGAAAATAAATAAATAAATAAATATATATATATATATATATATATATATATAGTAGAAGAAACTTCTCGACGAGCCAGAAAAAATAGTTGAGAAAATGATAGACGCACGATTAAAAACAAAAACAGTGGTTTACTGACGTTTCGACTGGAGGACCAGTCTTCATCATCCTGAAGACTGGTCCTCCAGTCGAAACGTCAGTAAACCTCTGTTTTTGTAAACCCCGTCGATGCCCGCTGTGCGGCGTCGCTTAGGGTTAGCAGCCCGAGGCCACCGACGGGGCCCCCAGGTGGTCAAAATTAATACGGAGCCCTCCACTGCGGCGCGCCTCATCGCCTGTGTAGCGTCGGCGGCATGATAAACCACACAGTCACCAAATCACCGCCGGGGCGGAGCCGTGGCGGCAAGGACGCGGGAGTGCGAGCCCCCGCGCGCCCGTGGCACGCATTTCTCCATCGGGGAGCCAAGCCAAGCCATACCAATAGGGCAGTTGTGCTTCACGTAAACTACTAGGTTTTCAAGCCCCAAGGGTAGCGTTCCGGTAGGCGGCTACGCCTCTTCACTCAATGTGTGGCTGTTCCTCGATTCAGCCGCCCGGCTAAAGGTCAAAAGAATTTTCGAAAAAGACGTTTATATAGGCATACCATTTCCAAACTACTAAATCTGGTGATCCTTGCCAGCTTTGTTCAGTAAACAGAAAACATTGGGCACAGTTGAGCCAAAACATTAATACATGACTGATATTTGCAGTGCTATTTTGATTCAAAATGGGCAGTGTCATTTTCGCGATACAAAACCAAGAAAACGCGCTAAAAACAATATTTAACCACAAAATACAAAAGAGCTCGCACTCTATCCTCTGGCTTGTGGCTCGAGCGCCAAGCCCAATTCGGCAACAAAAGGCCCCAGCAAATGACGCGCCAGTAGTGCGAACCCGGGAAAATTGAATTGAATTCAGCAATCCTCCACCATGTTTAGCATGTCGGGACCGAGACGGGAGGTGGGCCAAGAGAGAGGAGAGGCGGTTACGTGGCATGCGGGGCAGCAGAAAAGTATCGTCTTTCGACGACATTTGCAGCGAAGTGGGCAGATACACGGGATTTTTTTCTTTCTCTTTTTTTCCCCCTCCTATCAGGAACCGGCAGGCCCTCGTTGCCGGGAGGCGAAAGCGTGGACGAGTCCGCCGCGTTTTCCTCATCCTGGAGTCTGGAACCACTGCACCGCGCATACCGCGCTGTCGCGGACCGCTCTCGACGAACCACTCTGAGCCGCGCGCCCCACCTCGACGACGAGCAGCTGTTCTTCGTGAGCTTCTGCTACTCGCACTGCTCACGCGAGGATTCCCTTGACAGTCGGCTGCTGTGTAACGTGCCGCTCAGGAACTTCCAGCCGTTCGCCAACGCCTTCCGCTGTGCTCCAGACTCGTATATGAACCCGCGCAACCGCTGCTCCACTTGGTAGAGGGTCAATACCAACCCCATCATCCACTTTCAATGTGCGTACTCTGAGAGAATTTGTTGGCCATTTCGCGATGTTTCAGTGCATTTATATTATATTATGCCACGCAAAGGAGCTTGCCGGTGTGTGCGTGTGTGCTTGGGGGGTGCACATTTTAAGGCCTGAGACAATTGCTCTCTGCACACGTAGTCTGGTTATCAGTAAATTTGTTTCCGCAACTGCGAATTTCTTGTTATAGATACACTCAGTGGTTGTTGAATGACATCGTAATCGTCGTAACTGTTCGTAATAAATAAAAGAATAATAAATCCCGTATCTCAAGTTTTAATGCACTTGATTCTGTCATAGAAGCAGAAGAAAATGAGGGTTGTGCTGCCACCGGAAATGCCTTAGTCGTATCTCTCTCGTACCTATCATCCATTGCGTCAGTATTGTCCTCTATTTATGATTTAGCTCTTGAATTGGGCACGTTTCCTAGCGCTACATGAAGGAAGCTAGGGTCCGTATATTTCATAAAGGCGGTGATAAAAACGATACCAATAACCATAGGCCAATATCTGTGTTGCCCACCTTTTCCAAAGATTGAGAAAAAATTATTTTTATAGCGTAACAGATTTTCTTAAGAATCGAATACTCACTGTTTCGCAATTTGGTTTTCGCAAGGGACGATCTACCGGAACAGCCCTATTAGCCTTTAGCACTGAAGGAGAGTATAGCCCAAAGTATTGACTCTGGCTTATTTTCACTTGGGCTTTCTATCGACTTCAGCAAAGCGTTCGATTGCGTCGCGATATCTTAATCTTAGTCATGATATCTTAATCAATAAACTCTCATTTTGCGGAATACGTGGTGGCCCTCTAAGTTGGATGACGTTCTGCTTACAAACAGTGCCGGATTAGGAAACTTTGGGGCCCGGGGCTACTGCGTCCTTGGGGCCCTAATGATTATTATTATTATTATTATTATTATTATTATTATTATTATTATTATTATTATTATTATTATTATTTTTGAAACTGTTTTTGAAACTGTTTATTGTCAATTGTTCGTATTATCATTTGTCTCTACACTCCGTTGTTTTTGTTGTATTACTGTCAAACTTTGTTGCTCTGCCTGTCGTGGGGCCTTTACGACAGGCAGAGCAACATAGGCATCTTCTTTTTTTATTTTTTACCTGTACCCAGGCTCCGCCTGTGCTTTTTTGTCATTTTCACTACTTCAATTTGTGTGTCTTGTCGCTTGTTTGTTTCTTGCTATATGTTTCTTGTATTTTGTTTTCATGTAACTACCCGTGCGCCAGCACTCAGGCCTCTGGCTGTTCCTGGGCACGTAAATAAACATGATTGATTGATTGATTGATTATTATTATTATTATTATTCCGCTTTAATATGCGAAAATTTTCGAAGCCCATGTTATGCTCTCTGATCAGTGCTAAATTATACATAATTTTACGCTTGCCGGAAACTAATTTCTTGGCTTGACGTCTAGTATTATAGAACCGATTTTATAAGGCGTAAAAGTTAGTATAGTTTGATTGCCGGTGCATCACCGATTCACATTTAATCGAAGCGCCGTGTCGGCCTCACACGCCATGGTACAGAAGAGCATCTTCTTACAAGAAGCATATTTTATTAAGCCTGTAAGGTTTTAGTTCTATTGTAAAGTTCTCCACCTGCATATACGGGAGGGCTCAAAGTCCGCGTAGGCAGCTGCCACTCACAGACATCTGCCAAACAGTTCGCCGCCACGGCTTACGGGCCAAAGTCCTGTATAGGTTACCCGCGCAGACGCGAAAGCACGCGGCGCTTAGAGCACGCGCCGCCTTTGAAGGAGGTTGGGGGCAACATTTGCGTTGGTTGGCAAGGTGGGGGGGGGGTGGGGGGGGGGGGGGCGCTCAGACGTGTCGCGCAACGCAACCTTCCTATCGCAGCACGATTGGCACAAAGACGATAAGCAGAAAAATGTCGCTTTTTGGGCTGGGGAGTGGTTCGCTTCGTGCGTGGGTTTGCGCATGGCCGTCGAATTTTCAGCGGCGATGAACTGCTGTTGCGCAGCTGTGATGGTCAGTCGGCAAGCCGTTACACATTAACGGGTCCCCTTTGGGTTGGAGGGCGACAGGTGAGCACGAGAGATGGCATCAGACAACAGTTTAATAGGGATAGAATGTCTCTGCTCACTCCCGCGCTGCTGCTCCCGTCGGTGCCGCGCAACAGTTCCAGCAGTCATGTAGTTCGTTGTCGATCGGTCGGGTCGTTCTTCGGTCGTAACTGCCAGTGGAAACACGCTGAAGCTTCTCGTCTTGATTCGGGGTCTACGACGAGTCCTCAACAGGTTTGCCGCATCCACTGTTTTCCCGCGCTCCTTCGGGGGTTCCTCTCCTCCTGCCGCCGCGCTCAAGCGGGACCAGATGTGCGGGCCGCCCTTTGGTCCGCGCCGTCCGCCGGCTCATTCCAAAAAGAAAAGCACCCACGGGGACAAACAGCTTACCGTCCCCGAGTCACGGCGGAGGTGCGTTTTCAAGACGGCATTGGAGGGGTTGCATGCACGATGCGTTTTTAAGTGGGCACAGCTTTCGTCATCCCGAAAGGAAACAGGCGTTGTTGTTGCTTTGTTTGGCGTCCACGCCTGAGCTCTTCAGTCTTCACACCACCTGGGCCTGCTGATTCCCCAGCTCGAAGGGAGCCGCTAGGGTCGGGCTGGCCCGGCGGCGTCTGCGTCCACACGGAGTGGGGCCTAGAGACTTATTGTTGCTCAGACAGCCTGTAGAGGCTACAGCACAGAGGCGCGGGCTGAAGCCGAACGACCCCGCGAGTGGCCTACACAACCTTTGAACATTTAAATAACCATATATACGCTGACCGTTCAGCGAGAAATATCTAATCGATATCAATGACGTTGGTGTGATTCAACTAATCCACTACAGCTTTATTGAACGGGTCGGCATCGCAATGAACTTCCTTGTCAAGCGCTATACATTGAAATTTCCGGCAAAAACTGTGTATGAGCCCGTAGGGCAGTGCTTGAGTTGTCAATAATTACATATAACGTCCCTCAGGCTTAAACAATTTACACTGTCCTTCGGACATTATTTCATCATTCGCATGCCTGACCCTTTTTTATACCGAAACGTGCGCGCGCCGAAACGTCCGCGTACTATAGATGTCCTTGTACCGAAACGACCTGTGCCGAAAAAGACTGGAGCAGAGCTCGGGGCCTTTTTAGTGGCTTCTTAGTCCCGGTCAAGCTTGTACCCACGATTTTTAGTCCAAGACGTCTTCTCATAAACCTCGGAAAAACAAGGAAGAGGAGTACGAATAACTACATTAAATTGAAATGGACTCGAAGGTTGTCAACAATAACGTGAGGGGCCCCTCACTCCTCCCCACCTGTCAAGAGTTAGTCAGCTTCGGTGGGAAGGTAGGGTTGAAGCTCGTACATTCATCTTTCAATGCAGGCAGCGAGCACACTCAAGATATATTTTTTTTTCATATGATCGATCGGGCCCCTGACAGCTGGGGGCCCGGGGCTGCAGCCCCTGTAGCCCCCCCGTTAATCCGGCCCTGCTTACAAAGTAAAACCCAGTGCAATGCATAGATAACCAATAGCCCTCGTCTCTCCCAGTACGGAGCGGTGTACCCCTAAACAGGTTTCCAAAGGTTGCGATTTTACGTGCGCAATCACTGTAGTACTATCCTGCCGCAAAAAATGATTTTAAATGAATATTAGCCGAGTTATATTTAATTAAAAAGGGGCCCGCAATAAGGCCTGGAGCATTTACCTCTCACCGCGCCTCCAAAGCACTGTGGAAGCTGCGACGTCAGTGAAAAGGCGCAACACCACGTTGAGAAACAGGGCTGGTTCGAGGTGCGCGCAGCCATTGGCTCCGCTCGGCGTTACGTCACGCTTTTTTTTTTAGCAGACGACACCCGAGCTGCGCCTTGTCTACAGCCGCTACCGCTCAGCAGGACCGGTCGGTGGTAGGCCAAGTAGGCCCGCATCGAACCGCCGTGCGGCCGTGCGCCTCGCGACTGTCGTGCCCGCGTCGGCACCTCAGTTTTACAATAGCGGAAACGAGTGCTTGAAGGCGAGGTAGGGCGATCCCAAACACAACATGCTCACTCACGATGGTAATTGAAGATTGCCAACGACGACTAGCAGCCCGCTAGCGTTTCTGCATGCGGCGCCGTCACGGCGAACTGGTCCCTCCAAGGTCGGAGAAAAGGCTTAGCATCGGCGCAGTTATTCAGACACCGCTTTACGAAGCCGCGCCAACAACGATCACCAGCGCAATCTTTCACTACACTATCACCCCCTTTCACGCATTTATAAATTGATTTTCAGCAATAGTCCCACTCTGGCGGGCGGTGACAAGTTTCAACTGCAGCTGTGTATGCTGTATCGTGCATACACCGCACAGGGGGCTAGCTCCTCGTCGACCGTGCAGGCAGATGCTTGCCGCGGTCGCGCGTGCAGCGGCGTTTCCGCCTGCAGAGACGCGCCGTGTTTTTCAGCGTTATTCATACCTTGTAAAGGACGCGCTTCAGCGTTATTCATACCTTGTAAACGACGCGCTATACCTACACTCAGCTGAGCTCGTGTGAAGGATGGCGACGATCGTCCGTACTAGGATACGCCGTGCCGCCGGTGCAGGAGCGCTGCTCGGTGAAACGTGCACCCGCGTTTCCCCCAGCACGTCAGAGCGCGGCCGCATGGCGGCGAGGTAGCGGTAGGTAAGCAAGGAAAGAAAAAAAGGACCTTTTTTGCGTGTTTGTGCGGCCCCTGCTTTACGGAGAGGTGTAATATTTGGTATACGTTGTCGTGAAGGGGTACTCTAGCAATTGCGCGATTGAAATGGCGACCTCCAGAAGCCTATTAAGGGCCCCTTTACTGATATAGTAAATGCCGACGGCAGTGATCTCGACTTTCTCATGCTACAGTGTAATAACACTCTGCAGAAATTATGCAACAACACTCTGCAGAAATTATGCTCGGATCTCCCTTGAGTCGGGGTGAGGGTGACACGAAGGAATGCGATAAGTTTGTCCTAATTTCCCCGCGCTCTCGCGCACACGTTCATAACCAGTCGGTTAGGCACGTCGCATGGGGTCACAAAGAGCTCACGACTCACGTGACGTGACGGCTGCCCAAAATGGCGGCTCCCAGTTCGCCAAAACATGTGCAGACGAGGCGTAGGGAAACAAGGGTCCCCACAAAGGGCATTTCCCGATCTCGCTTCCCCGACCTGTTTGTGGCGCATGAAGATTTAGACTAACATCTCTGCTAGTATCTGACCCGAACTGTCTTTTCCTGATGATATTGTCACGAATACAAGGACGATGCAGTTGTCTTGAATGAGAAACACGTTTATTGGAGCGAACTTGTGCTCCCCTAACAACTCAAAAGAATACAGAGGCGGCGAAGCAGCGGTCAACAAAGTGACTTGCACAGGCGAGTGTCGTCGAATCGAATAGCCCGGCGTCTGCTCTGCAGGCTTTTTATCTTTCGGCGCGCGTGGTTCTCGAACCGTCGATTCGCATCGAGAACATTGTAGATCCAAGAAGATTATTCCGGGCTGTTCACGTTAGATCGGAATGCTCTCCCTATCACAACAGATAACACATGCGGCACAGAAAGAAAGAATGGAACACGCGCTTCCCTTGGCGCAGAGATAACACAGACCGGCGCAGCCGGGCGGTAAAAGCAAAACACAAATAAACAAACCCAATCTATGCTTCGCGGCATTACCCCCCCCCCCCTCTAAGAGTGCATCGACCCGATGCTAACATAAGCGACAGTCCTAAAATAAAAATAAAATTTGTTATCGTCCGTAGAAAGGTTTTAAGCGAACCACGTGGACGACTTCAGGCCGCGTGCGTTGTCGTGATGTGCCGGAGTCACCATCGTAAGTTGGCCAACACGTCGTAGAATCTGGTAGGGTCCGAAATACCGTCGCAGGAGCTTCTCACTGAGTCCGCGTCGTCGGATGGGAGTCCAAACCCACACACGATCCCCTGGTTGGTACTCGGCGTCTCGGCGTCGGAGGTTGTAGCGGCCCGCATCCACTAGCTGCTGGTCCGTTATACGAACTCGAGCGAGCTGGCGGGCCTCCTCCGCACGTTGAAGATATCCGTGGACGTCGGCGTTGAGGTCGTCTTCTTCTACGTGTGGAAGCTTGGCGTCGAGCATCGTAGTCGGCCTTCTACCGTAGACAAGCTCCAACGGCGTCAGCTGCGTCGTCTCCTGAATAGCCGTGTTGTACGCAAACGTGACATACGGGAGCACTTCGTCCCAAGTCTTATGTTCAACTTCAACGTACATTGACATCATATCTGCGATTGTCTTGTTCAGACGTTCTGTTAGTCCGTTCGTTTGGGGGTGGTACGCCGTCGTTCTTCGGTGATCCGTGTTGCTGTAGCGTAATACTCCTTGCATCAGCTCCGCAGTAAATGCCGTTCCGCGGTCTGTGATTAGGACTTCCGGGGCTCCATGTCGCAGCACAACTTGGCTTATAAAGAACTTTGCCACTTCTTGTGCAGTCCCCCTCGGAAGAGCGGCGGTCTCTGCGTAGCGCGTCATGTAGTCTGTCGCTACGACAATCCACTTGTTCTGTGATCGTGACGTAGGGAACGGGCCTAAAAGGTCCATTCCAATCTGTTGAAATGGTCTCGATGGGACGGCGATCGGTTGCAGAAGTCCGGCGGGTCTTGTCGGTGGCGTTTTTCGTCGCTGGCAGTCACGGCAGCTCCGGACGTAGTGGGTGACGTGGTGGGTGACGTGGGGCGTCGACCGAGAAACCACGCAGTCCGAGTCTCCTGTACGGGCAGCGACGATAGATGTGATCGGCCTCTCCGCAATGGTAGCACAGCGGACGATGATCTGGCGTTCGCCAAACGTCAGTCTTCCTCGGCGTCTGGGTTTGGGCTGTGTACGGCGGTACGGTCGACGGCGGCGACAGTGGGGACGGCGGCGAGAGTGGACGGCGGTACGGTGGAGCTTCTTGTAGACGGGTTGGAGCAGGGCGGGGTCGACGAACAGCCGCGGAGTAGGTCATCGCCTGTGGCTCGCGGGGTGCCTCGGATGGCATAGAAGTGCCCAAAGCGTGTTGAACCTCTTCGCGGATGACGTCAGTCAGGGAAGCCACTTGAGGTTGCGGCGTCGTTGGAAAAAGCTTCCGAAGCTCCTCCCTGACCACTGCTCGGATGGTCTCACGCAGTGTGTCGGAGCTTGTAGCCCCGGCACCGATCGTCTCGGAAACCAGCACGTGGACCGGGCAATCGTACTGCCTCGTTCGAACTTCCAGCGTCTTCTCCATCGCGGCCGCCTCAGACGCGAATTCGGCCACCGTCTTGGGAGGATTGCGGACAAGGCAAGCAAAAAGCTCTTGCTTTACCCCTCGCATGAGAAACCTTAGTTTCTTTTCTTCTGTCATCTCCGGATCCGCATGTCGAAACAACCTCTTCATCTCCTCAACAAAGATCACTACCCCTTCGTTGGGGTGCTGCGTTCGAGTTTCAAGTAAAAGCGCTGCGCGTTCTTTTCTGACCATGGTAGTGAAGGTCTTAGTGAACTGGCTTTTGAACTGAGCCCAGTTTGTCAAGGAGCTCTCGTGGTTCTCGAACCAAGTGCGAGCCGAATCTTCCACGTAAAAGAAAACGTGCCGGAACGTTTCTGCGTCGTCCCACCTGTTGAATTTCCGGACGCGCTCCAGTTTCTCCAACCATTCTTCTGGGTCTTCTGCGGGGTCTCCTCGGAATGATGGCGGTTCCCGTGGCTGCTGCAGAACGACAGGAGGATTGGCTTGGTTGAGCATGGTGCTGGTTGCGATGTCTTTCTTCTTCGTCTTCTCCGGTAGTAGACCGAACTCGGGTGGTGAATCTTGCAGGCGGAGGCTGGCTCTTGTTGGACTGGCTTGGCGGCTTCCAGAGGTTGTAGTGGGCATGAAGGGTGCGTACCCAGCACCTCCACCAGATGTCACGAAGACAAGGACGATGCAGTTGTCTTGAATGAGAAACACGTCTATTGCAGCGAACTTGTGCTCCCCTAACAATTCAAAAGAATACAGAGGCGGCGAAGCAGCGGTCAACAAAGTGACTTGCACAGGCGAGTGTCGTCGAATCGAATAGCCCGGCGTCTGCTCTGCAGGCTTTTTATCTTTTGGCGCGCGTGGTTCTCGAACCGTCGATTCGCATCGAGAACATTGTAGATCCAAGAAGATTATTCCGGGCTGTTCACGTTAGATCGGAATGCTCTCCCTATCACAACAGATAACACATGCGGCACAGAAAAAAAGAATGGAACACGCGCTTCCCTTGGCGCAGAGATAACACAGACCGGCGCAGCCGGGCGGTAAAAGCAAAACACAAATAAACAAACCCAATGTATGGTTCGCGGCAATATATATATATATATATATATATATATATATATATATATATATATATATATATAGTCCGAGTGGCGCTAGCTACCACCCCCAAGCGCAGCAAACAAAAATACTTTAACATAAATACCCCAGAAAGTGGAGCGGAAAATAGCCCCACCGGTAGCGTAGTGGTCATCGCACCAGACCGGTATTCTGGAGGTCGTGGGTTGGGATCCCACCCGGCGGGCATTTTTTCTCCACTTTCTTTCTTTCTTTCTTTCTTTCCAAATTCTTTATCTGTTTCAATGACCTACCACAACCTCCCCTTTGCTTTCAGAGGTTTTCTTGACTGCCAACCGTTATTTCTGTCTTATTTCAACGAGCCCCTCATTTCCTGTTCTGATTCGCTATATATATATATATATATATATATATATATATATATATATATATATATATATATATATATATATATATATATATATATATATATATATATATATATATATATATATATAGGGACCAGTTGAACTTTTGAAGATGGTAGCGAACACAAGAAAAGAAAACTTTCAACAAGGTAAAAGCACGATTGTTGCCAGTTAGGAAGCATGTTAGAAACACAGGTTAGGAAGCTCCTGTGTAAGTTCGACTTCTCTCAAATTATCAGAAAAAGAGATTGCCTACTTGCGCTCGCGTTGATGTACGCATGTGTGTGACGTCACGGGATTCTTGCCTATATGTGTGATATCGTTTTCAATAAAGGTGTTGGAAGTTAGCGCCGTGTGTGTCTACTTCTCTGTGTCTCTCGTCTTCTGCGCTACATAATTGAAAGTGATATACCAACAAGCCCAAATTTCTGCGCTACTGAAGTTTATTTCTTTCTGTTTTTCCAAATTCCTTATCTGTTTCAATGACCTACCACATTCTCCTAATGAGCATTCAACCATGGGATCCAACTGACCTGTTTCTAACCCTGTGCGTCCAACAGCTGAATTGAATTGAAGTTTTTTTTCTTTTTTTTTTTTGCATTTGCGGATATGGAGCCGAATTGGGGCGATTTCGAAACTATGGGTGGTTATCACAGCGGCTCGTTGGCAGTTCGCTTGCATTCACGTACGGAGTCGCATTTGTGAGCACTTCTAACGACAGATTGGTCACACAACCCGCGGTCATGTCATATATTGGCCACTTAAAGGAACGGCGCCTGCCTACTGCGAAGCCCGCTATTATTAGTGAGAGGTTACGACGCTAAACGTAACCCTTCGTGTCGTGTGCTGGCGGTATAAATAGCAGGAGCAGAAGAAACAACGAGATACTACAGCCGCGGAGGATATCTCTCCGTGTGGGCCCCGCTGATAAGGTAAGATACGGAGGCACTCGGTAACGTGAGGGAGCTAAAGGTCGCGATTTTTACCGCTTCCTGTCCGGATGAAGGCACGAACTTCGCGTGAAACGGCGGACATCTCGATCATTCCGCAACTGCCGGCGCGTGGGCCAAGCTTAACACGCCGCTTCTCGTTGGCGTGCTAGCGGCTGTCCCGGATGATGTATTGACTCATTTTTTTTATGCCGCAAAAAGGGGGCATATTGGGTAGTTGAAAATAAAGTTGCACTTTTTAATGTGAGAAGGGCGGTTAATTGCCGCAATCCTCCCACCACCTACCGTCGCAGGTTGTTCATTATATTCTTTGCTACCCATTCCCGCATCCTCAATTAGCCGGCTGATTTTCGGTTCGAACTACTTCTTTATATAACGCAATAAGATAGTCTGTTCTGATTTTGTTTGTTTGTTTGTTTGTTTGTTTGTTTGTTTGTTTGTTTGTTTGTTTGTTTGTTTGTTTGTTTGTTTGTTTGTTTGTTTGTTTGGGGCGGATTGAATAAAGCATAACAAGTTTATTTTATTTGGGAATCTTCCTACTTTAAAAACTTATCCTGGTGGAAGTTTGCAGAGTAGCATTAAATTTACTTATGAGTAGGTATCACGGCTTATCAAAAATTATTCGGGTTCTGTGCCAGGCACGAAGTGTTGAAGACACATTCCCAAGCGGTACAGGGGTTTTCTCGTGTTATCTAATGACCACGCATAGAGATAAAAAATTGAGAAATGTTGGTGCATCACTGGCACCAATCCGGCAGGTTAGGCTCTCTTACGTGAATTGCATTATAAGTTTTGGAACGTTCTCGGCCGCAAGCCTAGCCACATGAAGAAGACCAGTGGGCAGTAATTTGAGAAATTAACACATTTGAGTCGGCTAGGCCCGAGGGCGGAGATTTCGCATTGAACCGCCAAAAGTGCCCCAACAAGAGAATGGATTGGGTAAGCTGGTTGATCACACAGTGCCAAAAAAACAGCGCTAAGGACGAGGACGAAGGCGAGCTGGTTTTGGACTCCTTTCCTCTTCTTTGCCCTCGCCCTTTACGCTGTTATGTTATATATGTTGGAACAAAATTCACGGGAAATAGCCGTTGTAGCCTGGGTATAGGGAAACTCCCTAATTCGTGAGGTACCCTCCGGAGATAAGGTTGCTAGATAAGGTTGACCTGCTTGTGCTAGCCTAGAGACAATTAGCGTAACACTCGGAATATCTTTGAGTTCCGCTCCTGCTTTGCTTGTAGCACGGGAGATACGAAAATATATATCGAAACCGACATTGACTTCACCTTAGCGAAGGCTGTAGCCTATCAGTCCCATCAATAAATAATCTCATTGAGGATAAGAGGGAGAGTAACAAGAAGGAAAAGGTGTGCATAGTTGCGCTCACGTGTAGGTGAGTATTTCAACAAGTTCGTTACTGCCTTCAGGAAGTCACCATTGTTCCCTTGAAGCGTCGCCGCGACCCCTTCTGCGTGATAGGATGGAAGTTCCGTGATGGGTTGTAATTTCCGACAGCCAGTCCAGTCTCGATATGATGCCGTGCCCACGTACATGTATATAGCAAAGAGACAGGCCGCCGCGGCCACTTAGTGGGGGGGGGTGGTGGTGGTGGGATCTCTTGTTTCACGTGTGGCGGCCACTCGAGCGGCGAGATAACCGTCGTCTCGCTTATTGTTCTTTTATCAAGAGCCGAGCGAACTCGCTAAAGAAGAAAAGGACTCTATCGGCGCTGGTGGGCTTCGCTTGACGCCCCGAAATAATCCACCATAAAGCATACATAATCTGGAAGGGGTTATCGGCACAGTGCTTCGGAGCCCGTGCCGATGGGACGCTTGTCGATGGACGGGTGCATCTCGCCTCACGGCTCCACCGGCACCGGCCACTGCGCCGCGGAAGGCGTCGTCTTCTGGCGCCCCTTCGCGTCCCGTGTCGACGCCCCGAGCGCGGAATCGCGCCTGCTCGACGGCTGCGGCACCGGTGAGGCGCAGCCCACCGGAGCGAATCTCCGCCGTGCCGCCTGCTTGTCGCCGTCGCCCAACTCTGCCTTCAGCCCCGTCAGGCTTGTCAACCGGCTGCAGTGCTCCTTTTGCGGCCTCTCCTTCCTCAACAACGGACAGCTGGTGGGCCATATCCGCGTGCACACAGGTACGCCCGTCGGCAAGCAGCCTTCAGTTTCGGTCGGCGGAAGGGGAAGGAGATGCTGCCCTTTTACCTTGCCCTAACTAGGGAAAAACGGCCTCCCCTACCCACTTGGCCTTGCGCTTTTGATCGCATTTTGGGATTAAGTTTCTGCGTTAAGTGCCTCCGGGCACGTCAAGACGCGCCCGAAAAGACCAACATCGTGGCGCACACCAACAGGTGCACGCATTATTGAGAAACCTGCAATGCGAATAGCTCCTTGATTATGCCGCAGTGAAAGCTTCCGCGCGCCCAACTTGCACGCAATGCATAGCTAGGCCACGGTACATTTGAGTACGCTGAGGGCGCAAGATGGCGACTTCGACTCATGTTCCATCTGTGGGCGTTGTGGCACTGCGTCAGCCCCAGCAGCGGCGCGCGGCTGTACCAGGAACTTCTTCAAGCCGACAGCTGATGCCCAGGCAAATGGGCTGCACTTTATAACGATGAAAATCATGGCAAGGACTGCAGTAGAACTGAACGTCGTTTTGTAGACACATTTGGCGCTGCTGTCGCCTGCCTGACTAACAAATTTTGTGGGCCTGGGATAATGCGGCCTGAGGAACACTGACGATGACGATAGTCAAGCGCGCTCGATTTCTGGATGCAAATGACAGTTATCTTTACTCTGTACGTTCTGCTATTAATGTACATATATGGGTTGAGCAAACTCATTTCTTTGTTTACGGGCCTATCTAGCATGTATTGTCCCTTAGCGAAAAGTAATACGTTTGAAATACGTACGAGTACGCTTGAAGTGCACTTCAAATATGCTTTGTATTTGTAAATGTATTTTAAGTGCATTAAAAATTGCATTTTCTCAATTTTTAGTAAATATTGAAAATACATTATTAAAAATACGGGAAAAATACAGTGCTTTTAAGTACCCTCCAAATAGATTAAAAATTCACTGAACCTCACGAATGTGCGCTTAAGGCATTCAGAATATATTGAAAATGTATTTCTTCCCGCCGAACGATCATTTTGTAAATGCACTGTAAATAATTTAAAAATACACTTACCTAACTAAATTTAGAGCAGCACTCTGAGTATACTTTAAAAGTGTGCTGAAGCATGGAAATATACTCCGAATATATTCGAAATACATTTCAAATGCCTTTATACGTTTGTCGAACGAACATGGTAGAAATACACTCTCAATGCATGAAAAATACTTATATAAAATGCATTTTAAATGTATTCATAAAGCTTTGCCGAAATACATTTCGAGTACACTACAGGCGCTGCTTCAGTTGCTGAATTGTAAGATTCACGTAAAGCATATCTGAAGTGCCGGATAAAATACATCTCAAATAAAAAAAACGTACTGAGAATTTCTCCTCGATGTTTACTTATAATAAAAGAAACTGAAGGAGATACTCTCAGTTACTGCGCTGTCTAAAGCAGACATAACTCTGCGTATTAGAGAGAAACTCGGCGTACAAATATGTAAGCGGCGGTGTTCCAACGCAATCGGCAAAGAAAAAACATCGAACGGTATCGCTGTGGAGGCTTGGAAAATTTTCTTTTTCTGAAAAATATTCGCCTTAGATGGACAACCCTGGCTATGCTTGGGAGGGCGAGCAGCTCGGCGCCGTGTTGCTTTCACTGCCGCTCACTACCTCCTCCTCTGTGCCCGGCACCTGCGGCGCGAGCTGAGCGGCGCACCCCGCCTTCACGTTTTGTCTGCCTTCGCTGCGTTTCTTTTGCCTGTCCTCTTTCGGACTCCTCAACGCGCGGTCGTCGGGTGGACGCAGTCTGCTTGGACGGCGCGTTGCAGCGGCGTTGGCCCTCTAGTCAAGGTAAGCACGATATACCGGCTATTTGCGCGTACGGTGTCACACTACAATTAATTGACGTATGTTTGCCTTGCAATCGAAATCCGCACGTGGTTGTTAAGCTTACCTCCACCTGCGAGCAAGATTTCCTACCGTAACTACGCCGTGCAAGGGAATGTACTCACAAATCAACGACAGCAAGAAGACGTAAAAAAATGGATTTTAGGGCTTTCCTTTTTGCGCCTAATTTTTAGCTCCGGCCCTGCTGAGTGGACGGGGGACTGTTGCTACGAGTTTCCTTGTAGATCGAGTACTCATTGAGGACTAACACTTGCATTAAACACATAACCGCCAGGAACGTTTTTAGCACAGCCTGTTCACAGAAAGTCCGCCGTCCATGTTTACGCGGTTGAGAAATTTGCGAAGTGTATCCAGGGACGCAGCTTTCTTTTGTTTTCGGTTCGCAGCAGCCGCTCACAGCTGCGCATGTTCACAGCAGCCGCCGTACGGGGAAGGAAGCCAGTTTGTGGCATACATTCATCCGACTAATGCGCGTGTCCGGGCCATACGGAGGGAATTCGAGCAGCCTTCGCGATTTTTGTCGGTCGCATGTCGCCGTTCTGTCAACTAAAGCCATGAAAGAGTTTATGCCGTCTGTTTCGAAGTGACCAAAAGTGTTAAAAGCGACCCACGTAATCTTTGGTGCATGTGGCAGTAGCGAAGGTGCTTCATGCCCAGGGACTACAAATTATTTGTCCATCTAAGACAAACTGTATGAGAGTAGCCGCTAAGTTACAATCAGTTTCTGTTCCTACCGCCACCCAGAACCAAGAACCAGCAAAGGAAGGAAGGAGAAGGAATGCGGGTGGGGAGGGGGACTTCGAGGCAGGCAACCAGTTCCCTGCGCGAGACCCCTCGGTTCCCGGAACGGGTCCCCCGGGCGGGTTCGTCTCTTTTTGTTCCTTGGAGTGCTACCCCCAAAACTTCGCGAAACTTCAGGACGTTGGCCCCTTCCTCTTTTGTGTTTCCTTGCAACTTTTTCCCTCCTTGCTGTATTCATTTCGTAGCGCATTCACGAACACGTGTGCGCGTTCCGAGAGGCCCTTCGGCCGCTCGTGAGTGACAGACACGCGGAACCCGACGCGCTAACGCTGGACCACGCCACCGGAGAATTTCAGAAATGTGCCCAAAGGCACCGAAAACAGCATGGGGAGCTTGGCGGTTGTGTGTGTTTAGAAGCCTCAATTTCCCATTTGCGTCTAAAGGGTGTACTTAAACGAGTTTCTTTTAGGTGTCACGAGTATTTATGAAGCAACTATTTTTACTTGATGGTCCCTGAAGCTAACAGGTGTTTATATTTTTTTGTATGTTAAAGACGCGAGCATTTACAATTATTTTCCGCGTTGCTCCCTAAGTAAATGATGACGTTGTCTGTGTACAGCAAAAAGTATAAAATTACCTGCTGGTGATGTGCGGCGGAGAGCAAAAAAATTACATGTGTGGGCAAGCACAAATACACGTGTTCTGGCGTTGCTTGTTTTAATTGCTTCGGTTAGGTGCCTACGATATAAGAGCTTGTTATTTTAAGGACAGCGTGAAATTTTTCTTGTTTTTTGAAATACCCTTACTTTGCCGTTCCTTTGAAAGCATTGTTGAGTGCACACGCCAATCTAATGACATTTATGTAAGCTTTCTACTGCAATCGTGCCCATGCATTTTTAAATTGTTTCGCTGCGCACTATTTTTTTAGAACGTAATCTCCGAAGAAGGTGACGCCGAAATATGGAACACATAACAATAATTGTAGTTAATAAGATTACTGCCTATCTTATTTTATTAGCGTCCTGGGAGGTCACAGACCAGTTTTTTCCTAGTTAGTTGGAAAACTAGAATTGCCACCGTTTCAAGTTAACTCAAGCGCCTAAGAAAGAGAAGTAGTAGCATAACTCTAAGAACTCTGTTGCATGTTTGCTAACGTTGTTATCTTAGCTCTGTCTTTTTTTTTTTCCTAATTTTCGCTAATTTTTATCCCTAGACAATTTCCAAACATAAGCCCCCCCCCCCTTCCCGTCCACAATTCTTTCTTAAAAATGGTATTGAAGATCCGATGCCGCATGACAATATAAACTATGCTTACCATTACATAAATTGTCTTACGTCCTTCACGGCGGGTTTTTTTTTTTTTTTTTTTTTTCAAGGGGAAACTAAAAAATCCTTGCTCGCGAGGGACGTTGGCACGGCTAGAGAAAAGGCCTGATTGATTTGACATTTATTTGCCTCTAAAAAAAAGTGTTTCACTAATATTTTCCCATTTTCTTTTCACTGCAGCTGCTGGTGAAATTTCCAGCGTGGAGAATCCGAAGTACGAAGACTCTGATGCACAACGCTTCATCTGCGCTGGCTACCGAGGTGGCTGAAAGGCCTTCATTCCTGCTACTTAGTAATTGGCGAAATTGGCCACTCGACTGAGGTGTACAATAAAAAA
Source organism: Haemaphysalis longicornis (assembly GCF_048455015.1). Taxonomy (NCBI): domain Eukaryota; kingdom Metazoa; phylum Arthropoda; class Arachnida; order Ixodida; family Ixodidae; genus Haemaphysalis; species Haemaphysalis longicornis. Next base: position 466,220,199 of record NW_027526203.1, read on the forward strand.
CTTTCAAACTGCCAATTTGTGCGCATACATGCTGTTCTTTTCAGTCATTTGCTGGCCCGCATTTCGAGCATGGCCGGTTTACATTTTCCCAATGGAGCATATTTTTAGCCTAGTGCCTATTAAACTTTTTGAAACCACAATATGATAGTTTCTAGTTGAACGTTAACAATTCCACCTAAGACACATTGCCATGGTATCTCTCAATGTATTTAGGTTTTATTTAGTATACACTAGTAACGCATTTTGAGTGTATTTGAAGCAGTATTTTCTGTGCATTTAAAATGCATTACTAATACATTTTGCACGTATTTAAAATTACATTTTCTGAGCAATTTTAATGCATTTAAAATGCATTAAATATATATTTTTCATGCACTGCTTACGTATTTTTGAGGTACATTTTAAATACATTGTAAATGTATTCGAAATGCATTTGGAATGCGGACAAAATAATGCAAAATAAATACAAAGTTAATATATGTATTAAATGCATTCAAAATACATTAAAAATACGGCATCTTTTCGCTAAGGGGTGTAACCTACATTTATATTACTAACCATTCGCACATCTCTGAACATAGACCAGGCAGCACGACGGAGCTCCCGAGGACGCGGGCTCGAATCCGGCCGCGGCCGCTGCTCCGACTGAGGCGAAAAACTCCGTGTGTCGACAACAAAGATTCCTCTCAATAAATCCGAGCCCCCCACCACGGCGCGTTTTATAGCCAAGGTGTGTAGCTGCAACCCTACGATTTGGATTTTTTTACACGGGTGCTATAAAACTAGAAACACTGCATTGAAGGACTACGTCTTTCAAAGCGAAGTTTTAGTGTTCTCACTGATGACGTACGTAACACCAATACGCCCTACAGCAAAGCCAACTTTCTCTGACGATGATAATGAATGATAGTGGGTGAAGTGAAAGAAAAAAATGCTTCAGTGGCCGGAACCGAACCTGGGTTCCTCGCGTTATGAAGACGACGTCTATCCGAGGGCTCCTTTTTTTTTTCTTAACATACGTGCTACTACTACTATTATTTAATGCACCCAAACATGACGCCCAAAATACGCCCGAAATTCAGGCAAACACACACAAGCGTTCAAAAGAGGGAACCAGTCGGGTGGTTGGTCAGACGAATTATACACACTATGCGCAAACGCCACAGTTTCTCGGTAACATTAAGCCCGATTTGTTTGCAGTCCAAAGCCCAAGTGACAGCACTCGCTCGGCTTCACGGCCATGGACAGGCGCTAATAGAATCTTCAAATGGAGCCCGGGGGTGACGAGTCATACTTGCTCCCATTTATTTGTTTTCTCACTGTAAAGCATTGCGAGATGGATACTAAGCTTGCTTCGCAAAAAACGCATCCTTTTTTCACAGGGAATGACGGTGTCGTGAGCAACGCTTCGTGAAGCGTGGGTTACACCGCTGCACTGAGGACGTTCTGTGTGGTTCTGTGTGGTTCAACTTGCATATCAGTGACCTGAGCGGGAGTTCTAACCTACCAATGACTTTCTGCTGCGAGGACATCTTGACACTTGCTTTTGGGGCCACTAACGTGATTCAAGCCCTGCAGATAAAACTGCGCGAGTACCTGCAGTATGCCAAGTGCTTGGAGAGGTGGTACCGGTTGTCTTTTGGCGATCACATTTGTCTGATTGGTCAACATTAGGTACCACGGATCTTCGCCTCCTTAGCTTGCCTGATCCAAGGGTAAATAAAGGCTTAGGAGGCCTTCTCTATTTGGATGATAAGCCGACAACACGGGGCGCATATTAACGAAGAAAACTTTTGTGCACATGTATTACTGTCGGATGCGGATATATCGAACACGGACACATCGAATTATTGTCTATATCGAACAGCCTCAACATCCCCTTGGAAATCCCGTACAAACGTATGCCCTGTTGTACGTGTGTATCGATCTCCCGATAACGGGCACATATGAGGCGTAATTTGTTTTTGTTTTTTTAATGAGTCAGATCCACCTAACGCGAATTTGAGAAACAAGCGGAAGTTTGTTACCGGACCTAAAGGCAGGTCCGTCAAAACTATTATACGACATATTTTACATGTGAGCTAGGGGAAGTTTATGGCCACAAGTAATTAAAAATTATTCCGTAATTTGAGAAATATTGGGATGATAAGTTTGGATTTAGCTCATATTGAATTGGAACACTCGAGTTGATGCTGCATTCTTATGAAAACTTATTTAAATGACTTTCAAGCATTGTGGGATTGAGTTTTAGTGAAAAAGGCATTAAAAATATGCAACAGGGCCTCAAGAACAGTAGAACTATATATGGAGAGCACGTGAGTTCTCTTGGCACCATTAGCAGCTCTTTTCGAATTCTTACCTAGGATAATGACCTTGCGTACGCCTCAAGGCACTAACGAAGTGAGCAAGATGTTCATTCCTTTGCCATGAATCTGCAAAACGCTTCTCAAGAAGGCTGCTCATATCTTATTTTTCACCTTGATGAAGTGGTTCGTACTCTCAGAGCGGAGGAGAGGGGGGGGGGGGGGATTTGCCAGGGCTTGTAAGCGGCGGCTATTTAGTTACATACCTAAAAGGTAAATATGGGAGCAGAAAAAATCAATATAACCAGAGTTATTTCGTAGGAACGGAGGAAATGAAATGAAATTATTTCACATCTCTGTTCCATTTCGTTCACTTCTTCCGTTCACTTCGTTGTTGACATCTGGGGACAGATCTTTCACCGATCTCCTAATTGCCGTCTGAATTCAGAATAAGCCTGCCCCGAAACGCAAAAAAAAAAAAAAACTTCCGAAAAAAAAACCCACGAAACAGTCTGAACGCTCCAGCCAAAAGCAAACTCCAATTGGGCAAATGCATTTGGCACATTTTGATCCGGGAAACGGCAGGATCTGGCTCATTTTCGATACGAACTGCAATCTGCGTACACGTTTTCGAGGCGTTATCTCAACTCATCTCTAGCCACCCCTTTTTTTAGAAGAAAGTTGCCGAGTTTTTATTCTCACTGCAGCTCATTCTCTTTTTATTCTCAATCCGACTCAGTTTCAATTTCTGGATCTGGCTCATTTCGAAAAAAAAATAATAAAACGCCTCATATACCAACGCTGCGCCGCAAGTGCCTCTGCAAGTGCGCTTCTAATATGGTGGATGCGATGATGACCGGCGCTGCCTTGCTCGGTGAGGAGGAGGCGGCGTCGCGTCGCGTCGCTTCGATGGTTTTTAACACCTGATGCTCGCACACTAGCATGGGGGCACGGACAACGTCCTATAAACGTTGGGCACGGAGAGCTCGGGGAGTGCTTGGATGCATGGATGCTTTTTTCTTCCTCCATGCTTGGATGCAACAGGCAATAAAGAAGGAGGGAAAACCGACCGGAACTGCGTCCTTGAGCAGTTATTAGTGGCAGCTCGCGCAGGAGCACCGATGCGGTGTGGTGCGTGTTTGTTTTTTCTGCGTCAGGCGTTTCGGAGCTATGGCCCCGACAAACCGGAAGAGTAGATTTGGCGAAGAAAGCCGACATTATTCGACTGGTGCAGGCCAGTGAAAAAATGCCGGCTGCAGAGGTATTCGAAATTTCTCGCAGAATTTTTGAGCGCGACACCGCAGCTCCGGCCACGGCCCGGCCGATCCGGAACGTGTCGTGTGCAAAGCGGCTTTCTGCGTGGCTCCAGACGAAGCAGTTCGGATGCTGAAGGCGACGGCGCTGAGTGCCTGGAGAGTGAATTACAGAGCTGTCAGCACTCCCGTGCGCCATTCCGAATGACACAACGGCACACGTGTTCGCAAGCGCTGACGACGATGTGCAGGCTGGCGCGGACATTAGCGATGCTGTAGAAGAGGACCCAGTACTAGCGGCCCTGACAACGTTGCCAATCGCCTACTGCAGCAGAAAACACGAAATATTGCAAGAAGCAGTACTGGCTCAGTTATCTTTACAGCATGCTTCGCTTGGCCGCTGGTTCGCTTCCCCCCAACCGACGCTTTTTTTTAATTGCATGGGCGGCTGATATTAGTTATGAACCCTCGTTTTCACATCAAAGGCGCCAACCTCTCATTGTAAAAAAAAATTGAAAATGTCGCTGAGTACCCCAATATAGATTTCTCGATTCATTTAGCGGGAGTTTGGCACTTGTGGAAATCGCGCTGGATGCATGCAATTAGCCAATGATTTCGAAGAAAAAACGCATACTTTTGGCGCTCGGTGTGCGAAGCGGTTGCCCTCAAAAGATATATATAAGCGCGCTCGTGTAGTTAGGGCCATTATTTCTCGTGTTGCCATGGCCCAACGGGTTGGAAACACTAATTCAGCACAATATTGTCACGTAGCCAAAGACGGCGCAGTTGACTTGAAGGAAAACAAGTGAGGCATTTTTTTTTTAATGAGCCAGATCCAGAAACCGAAACTAAGTCGGATAAAACTGCACTGACAAGAAAAACCAGGCAATTTTCCGCTAAAAAAGGGGTGGAGAGAAAATAGTTGAGATAACGCCCTGAAAACGTGTACGCAGATCGTAGTTCGTATCGAAAATGAGCCATATCCTGCGGTTTCACGGATCAAAATGAGCCAAATGAATTTCCCCAATTGGAGTTTGCTTCTGGCTTGACTGTTCAGGCTGTCTCATGGGTGCCTTCGGAACTTTTTTTTTTTTTTTTGCTTCTAGGAGCTGGCTTATGAATTCAGACGGCAGTTAGGAGATTGGTGAAATAACTGTTCCCAGATGTCAACGACGAAGTGAACGGAAGAAGGGAACGAAATTAAACTGAGAGATGTGAAACAATGATTTCATTTAGTCTCACCCGTCTTTACGAAATAACTCTGGTTAATTTATTTTTTTACTCTCATATTTACCACTTTAGTACTTCACTAAATACAAGTTCTAGCAAATGGCCCCCTACCCCCCACCCCTCTGGGGGTTCGGACCATAAGGTGAAAAAGAAGATATGAGCAGCCTTCTTGTGAAACGTTTTGGAAATTTGTGGCAAAGCAATGAAGCGCTTGCTTACTTCGTGAGTGCCTTCAGGCGTGCCCAAGAAAATTATCCTAGGGAAGAATTCGAAAAGAGCTGCTAATGGTGCCAAGTGGACTCACCTGCTTTCCATGTGTAGTTCTAGTGTTCTTGAAGCCCTATGGCATATTTTTAATGTCTTTTCCACCAAAACTCAATCGCCCCATGCTTAAAAGTCAATTTAAAATAATGTATTCATGAGAATGTCTCATCAACTTGAGTGTTTCAATTCAATATTAGCCAAATCCAAACTTATCACCCCAATATTGTTCAACTTCGCGGCATAATTTTTAATTAATTGTTATGAAAATCCCCTAGCTGACATGTAAAATATATCATATAAAAGCTTTGGCGTCGTGGCATTTAGGTCCTGTAACAAACTTCCGCTTGTTTCTCAAAATCGCGTTAGGTGGATCTGGCTCCTTTCGAAAAAAAAAATGCCTCAAGTTTATTGGAGCGAACTTGTGCTCTCCTAACAACTCAACGAATACACAGGCGGTGAAACAGCAGTCAACAAATTGACGTGCGCAGACTGGTGTCGGCGAATAGAATAACGCGGTGTCTTCTCTGCGGAATTTATCTTTCGGCGTGAGTGTTTCTTGAACCGCCGAATTACATCAAGAACACTGCGGATAAAAGAAGATTATTCTAGGCTGGTGACGTTAGTTCGAAACACTCTCCCTATCAAAGGAGATAACAAGTGCGGCATACAAAATAATCAATGGAACACGCGCTTCACTTGGCACACAGATAACACATCCCGGCGCAGCCGGGCGGTAAAAACAAAACAAAAATAAACAAACCCAATTCATGGTTCGCGGCAATATGAAATTTCTCTGCCAGCGGTGGGGACTCCATGGAGCAAGCGGTCGCTCTGGAGGCCCACTGCACTCCGTACACGCATGCTTAGCCACCTCAGTTTTTCAACTCCCATTTGTCCACTTTCCGTGCCTTTATGACGATATTCTTGGATGCAGGCGGCGCCACGGAACGCGTGAGGCCTCTTCCCTGACGGTGGCATCTCGGTTTCCCCCTTCTATAGCTACCACAGCTAAGCTGTATAGAGCTACCCTCCGGTAGTTGTCGATGTCCGTCCGTCTACGCGTCGCGTCGACGCGCAAATATTTTCGTCTCCAATTCCTTACAAATGCTCCGTAGCCCTCAATCTAATGTAGGCATCTCGGAATAAAATCATACTGAAATTGGCCGCTCCGACGAGCCTATCGCTGAGTTTCATTTACCGTATAAACCGCATTATTGGCGGTGAGCGCGATCACGGGCGGCGCTGCGAAGCGCGCCTCAGTGACGTCGGCTTTGGGATTCTCGAATTTGTCGTCTGCTTCACTCGGGCGCTCTCCCTGCTTGTTATTTGCGCTTGGTTGACGTCTGATGCTTGGCCGCGCTAGATTTTGCATGTGCGTAACTTTTTATCATAATAGAGAGTTTTAGTATAGCGTTTTAGCTGTGGCGTTAACGTTTTTCGGGCCGCTTGCAATCGCAAAGGAATAGCGCCTCGTTAGGCTACGGTTAGCGTGCCCGCTAACGCTACGGGAGCGCTAAAGTGGTGCTTTCCGTTATACTAAAACTCTCTAATATGGACCTAAAATCGCATGCACTAGCTCAAGGCGTGAGTTAAAGTATAGTTTTTGATACCGCTACGGAAGAAACATTGCCGGCGTCGCCCCATTCCTTGCGAAGCCGGTGCTGTGCGGAGCGCGAAGAGCCGGAGCTAGGCGTCAGCTTCTGTATTAAGCAATCTTTAGAACAAAGGGAGCAGCCAGCTGTTAGTAACCGGCAACAGCGAAAATACAAGATCAAAACAAATTCCAGGCCTTCGGGGCTGTCGGCTTTGGCAGAAGGCATTACGATTCGCGGTTATCTTATGTAAGGTAAAACAGTTTTTGCAGCCTTGCCGAACGCTCGAAAGTATTGTATCACATCACTTTACGTCGTCACGCATGAAAGTATGCCGACATGCACTACGGGCTGCAACAAATGTGGGTTGATTGATTGATTGTAGGGTTTAACGCGCCGACGCAACGCAGGCGATGAGGCGCGGAGTAGTGGAAGGCTCCGGATTAATTTTGACCACCTGGGGATCTTTAACGTGCGCCGAAATCTCGTACACACGGGCATTTTTGCTTTTCGCCTCCATCAGAAAAGCGACCGCCGTGGCCGGGAATCTAACCCGCGACCTTGTGCTCAGCAGCGCAACGCCTTAGCCACTGAGCCACCGCGGTGGGTCTGGGTTGAATTCCAAATAATCCACTGTGTGTATAGGCGCGTGTTGGTTTTATGTACCAGGATTCTAACCAGTATGGAGCTTTATTGAGCAAATCGAGTCACGTCTACGGTAAAAATACAGCTACGTTATCTTTGTTCAGACCTGGAGGGATATTTCAGTACATTTCCCACAGCCATATCTTCCTAATATTTAGATATGTGTTATAGGAAAACTGCACTCAAAAGGAGGAGGAGCAGGAGGATAAAACTTTTTTTAACAGTAAAATCGAGCTGGTTAGTGGGCCGGGTTCTCAGTCCAGGACAAGAGAGTAAGAATAATTTTCTTCAATGCCTAGAACGCCATCCCGAGTAGACAAGGATTTGTTCTTTACGCCTGGGAGGGTTGGAAAACAACAAAGAGCTGCTTGGAACTATTCATCGGTCCGAATTTCATGTAATATATGCGCGTACTCTATTTACTGCGCACGTTAGCGAGTATATCAAGCCTTCAACACTGCAATCACGTCAAAATTGCTCGGGTTGAGAGTCAGCTAGTTATGATAACGAGGGTTATTATAGAAATTCGGAGCACAAAAGCCGTTTTTGAGTACTCTTGACTGCGTTGCCTGGGACGCGATCGCAGTGGAGTAGCACAACCCTTGTCATTGTATTTGCACGTGAATAAACAACGCACGCTGCGGATATGCACCTTCTTGCACGCAGCCGTAAGGAAAGCCAATTTGTGAAGAAGGAATGTGTGCCATACAGCCTTAATAAAATACCCACACGATCTTTGTGAGCCCTCCAAACATTCCCTAACCTACTAAAAAGGCGTTTGTGACGGTGCGGGAAAATTAATGCGTTGGGCACAGAAAAAAAAATCATGTGATACAAGTCAACAACAACGAAAGAATTAGAAGTGAAGACAGCTGCTTTCTTTCCTGCTGTGCAATGCGCGTGCATGAAGGGCCCGCTGCTTGGAGAGAGAGAGAGAGAGAGAGAGAGAGAGAGAGAGAGAGAGAGAGAGAGAGAGAGAGAGAGAGAGAGAGAGAGAGAGAGAGAGAGAGAGAGAGAGAGAGAGAGAGAGAGAGAGAGAGAGAGAGAGAGAGAGAGAGAGACTCTTTATTACAGAGAAAGCAGAAAGGTTTGCCAGCATGAATTCGCCGACATGCTACTCTGCGGGGAAGGGGGGAGAAGGAAACAAAGGAAGTAGATGGAAGAAGAAGAGTAGGATACAAGAAGAAAAGAATAAAAATTAAAAAATGAATAGAGTCCTGTTTAAGGGCGCTGAGTAAAAACTTGACTGTACACGCTAGGGAGATGGCTACAATGTTGTAGCGACGCCAATGTCCTCGAGGTACTCAAATAGTAATGCAGACAGGGCTTTGCGCTGGGAGGATGGTGAGTGGAATGGTCCAAGCATCAAGCTTAGTGTTAATGGTCCGGGTTGGAGACATTCAATTCTTTGCTGTAAACTGCCCCTTGATTCAGCATAAGCGGAGCACTCTAGTAATATATGTTCGACGGTTTCGGGTGAGCCACAGTTGTCGAAGTATGGGTTGGAAGTCTGGCCTATACGATAAAGGAACGAATTTGTAAACGCTGCATTAAGACGCAGTCGATGGTACAGTGTCTCCAGTCGGCGAGGTAGCCGTTCGGCAGCCTCATTCTCATGTACGGGTCTATGCAATATAGAAAGGCCTGATGAAACTCCGGAAGGGACCATAAGCGGTTTCTCTCAGCCAAAACTACTGCCTTAGTCAGGCTGAGGCATCATCTTTCGTGAAGAAAATCCTCCTTGGCGTTCTCAATTCTAGGCCTCTGCGGGCAGCCTCATCCGCTTTGTGGTTTCCAAATATGCCACAGTGGCCTGGGAGCCACTGTAATGTCACACGATGTCCAGAGACGAATGCGAGATGGTGGAGATACTTCACTTCTCGCTGGGCATGTTCATGAAGGCTGAAGCAGCTAGCGCGTGGCAGGGTCTGAAGAGCTGCCTTCGAAACGCAAAAAATGGTCCACTGTGTCGACGGCTGGCGAAGAATGTATCGGATTGCTTCTTTTATCCCATGAAGTTCAGCCGACGTGGACGAAGTCGGTCGCTCAAGCCGGTATGATAGGGCTTTCCCAGCTGATTGAATAAAAATTCCTGACGAACTGTACTCAAATGTTGCCGACCCATCAGTGAAAATGTGAGTCGTTGCACTGTGAAATTTGTTAATGTGTGCAAGTGTCATCTGAAGTAGGCTGATTTGAGGCATTTGCTTTTTTTGAATCAATTCCAGGTATGAATGTTTTTACCCGAAGGGGCGACAGAGTCCAGGGCGGGAATCCCAGGGGCATTGTCTGCGGTGCTTGAGTTGGAATTGGAGCTTTGATAGTCCTGATTGCTTGCCCAAAGCTGAAATTGCTTCGATCTGCGATATGAGCCAACGAATGCGTTCTTGTATGTAACCTGTGCCTCAAATGAATTCGTAGTGTTTCTCGAAGTCGCAACACGTCCAAGGGCAGGCAGCCGGCTTCAGCAGTTGTCCCAGAACATGACGATCCTTTAGGAAGCGAGGCACTTCCTGAGGCAGTTATTCCTCGCCGCTTCAAGCTGTCTTTTGCTTGTAGGGGACAGCTGCTGCAAAACAGGGAGGCTTTAGCGCAACGCGCCGTCAACATACGCCTTGAAGAGAAGCACCATGGAACGACAATCGCTGCCCCAGCGTGTGCCAGCCAGCAAGATATCCAATAATTTGGGATGCCGTGGAAATTCGCAAACGTAATTTCTTCGCTTCCGGAGCCCAGGAAAGGTTTCTGTCGATTGTAACACCAAGATACCTTTGGGTACGTACGTATTTCAAGGGCCGGCCACCGAGGATTAAAGGATATCTATTCATGCTCTTACGGGTGAAGGCCATAGCGCTGCTTTTTTCTGGGGAGAGATGAAGTCCTTTAGGCTGTAGGTGTTCTGATATTTTTGCAAGCGACGTCTGGAGCTTCTGTTACGTGACTAGACGTGATCTCGAAGCACTCCAAATGCAGATATCATCCGCGTACATAGTGATCTTGAACCTACGGGGGAGAACACGCTTCAGGTGAATGAGCACGATATTGAATAGTAAAGGACTTAATACAGCTCCTTGAGGTACCCCTCTTTTTACTTTATAACATGGTGTAGACCCTTCTGCTGTGCACATGAAAAGTTTTCTTCCTTCAAGATAGCTTGAAATCCATGCGTATAATCTTCCGCCTAATCCAAGTGAAATAAGGGATTCTAGAATTGCATCGTGATATACGGAGTCGAAGGCTGATTTAATATCTAAAAACACCGCAATTGGTGTGTGTCCGGAATAGCCGATCGGTTCTGTCGAAATCCATTCATTTGAGGTGGGTACAGTTTTTTAGTTTCCATGTACCAAGTCATCGTTTTGAAGATAATCTTTTCCATTAATTTCTCAACGCAGCTAAGTAAGGCTATCGGTCGAAACGAGTTGTAACGTGTTGGTGATTTTCCGGGCTTTAAGATAAAAATAATTTTCGCTAATTTCCGATCAGACGTACGTAGCATTAGACTGTTGGGTCTTCATAAAAGCATCTCAAGAATACTTTAGGGGAGCCTACGCATTTTGAATACTTATCGAGGAGCTCTGAGAACTTCGCGAATAAGCTAGAAAGGACGAGTTACACACGATCTTCTGACCGATGCGCTGAAGAAAGTTGTCCTCTTTCCTCGTGTGTTGCAAGCTTGTGGGGGATACAGCTTGAAATTATTCATATGTGTCAGAAGGTAACAAAAATAACCGAATTACTAGAAATACGTTTTTTAATGCACTAAGACATCAAAGTGGGCGATTTCTAGCCCAGGCTCTGCTGCCCCTCACAAGCAGAAGGTAGCAGACGACAACGGCGCGAGTCCCTAAGCCGACGTCACAGCCAGGGGGCGCCACTCAAACATGTCCCCGCCAATAGGTCGAGTGGGAATACGTATAGGTCGGCCCCAAATTTTAGGCGAATAAAGAAGCGAGCGAAGCAACTTTATTAAAAATGCCTGCAGAGAACGAAGAATAAAAAAAAATTGGCTCCAATCCACGCTGTGATGGTGGTTGGACTGCGAAGCTGTAAACTACACCCACAATGATTACCCTATGACGTTACTTGAATTCACACACGTGGCTCTACAAAAAGACTCTGCCAGAGATTCTGCCAGCCCTTACCTGGGATTCGCGGGGGCGGCGTCCCGAACGCAGGAGCGTCGCCAGAAAGAAAATGGAGAGGAGCGTCTTTCGAAGGGTGAGGGGGAGGGCGGCACGCGCGGCTACAGCGCCATCTCTCTCCCTGCCTCCCCCTCACTCTTATTTCACGTGTCGCCTCCAAAAAGCACCCTCTCCCTCCCCAGACGCTGAATACAAACCACTGTCTGTCTCCTAGTCCCCATGTGTGGGCGTATAGCTTAGTCGGCAAAACGACGTGCTCTCCCTCCGCTTCTCCATTCGGGCCCAAGTCTGATCCCTGGCGGTGCCAGTAGTTTGTGTAGCCAGTAGTAGCCTGGGAGTTTCCTGCTGACTTGGACACGAAAATTTCCTTGGCTGGTTAGAGGTATACCGCTTCACAATAAAAAGGAAACAACCGAAACTTTCCGAAAGGCATTTATTCTCGAAATTCACCGCTCACTCGCCATTGGAGCCGCAGGCTCATTCGTCGTAAGTAGAAGACGATCGCTTGTTGCTGGGTGCCTCGCACAGTGCGTTCAGTGCCGTCTAGAGAGTTACTGATGCAGCATTGCTTAAATGCACCGGTAGCTAGCGAGCACGATGTTGCCGCACGAAGTCCGCGAAGGTGTCCTCGAGTTGTAGATAAACCGCGCTACGCCCACCAAAAGACGTTTTGCGCGGTTTGCACTTGAGCAGCTTTCCTTTCTGTGCCCCCCAGTACCGCACGCATTTTTGTTAAACGCCAAACTGGCGCTGAGTGGCCATGTTGCCGTTCGCTTCAGCAAAGTCAATAACTTTTATCTTAAATGCAGCTGAAACTGCCTGCGCTTGCTGCCACTCATTCTTCAACGGGCTAAAAAATCAAAATACTAAACAAATGAGACGTGGAATTTGTCCAAACAGTACTGCTGGGGTACGAGTCCGATGTACAAGCACACAAAGAACACAGCAACAGCAAAAAAAATGACCATTTTGTCTTTGGATACGGCCGTATGCGAATTTGACAAACATACACAACACAGGTTGCCAGACGATGACGCACTATTGGCGGTATGGTCCCTAGAATATGTGCTAGTCTGCCGTCCGCCGGCCGTGAAGGGGGCTCCTCCGTGATGCATGCAGCGGCGGCGCTGCAGTCAATCGGAGCGCGGTGGCCGATCGCGCCAGCGGCGGACGGCGCTCTGCCGTGCCGCTGCTGCCTTCGTTGTTCTGCCCTATTTCTGGGCGGGTTCAGCCCATTTTAACTGCCCCTTTTCGAATCCTATCCGTTTCTGTCGACAAACCAGATTAGCCAAATAAGTTGGTTCTTACCAGTACGAAGAGTTTTAACCGAAGCGTGAAGTGACAGGAGTACGTTTTCGCGTATTATGAAGGATCGAGCCTTGTAAAAACCGGGGAATCGTGTCGCTACGCCCCCGAGTATGTGTCGAACCGATTTCGACACATACACGGGGGATTCGGGAACACTGCCGGCACGGCATCGTTTTCCAGCTTGGAAACATCATGCGGCACTTCAGCTACATTACCAAGCAAACAACCGTTCTTTGTGAATACCCCCGCCGTTGTTAACTGATGAATTAGTCAGCGCGTGAAAATGTGTGTGTGGTGTGTCGGCGCTCCGCTTTTTTGAATGGCTCTTTGCAACCGTCTTTCTTTGCACGTTTCCCAAGATGTTGTCCCCTGTACGTGTATGTAAATAAAGCAGCTTGAGCCGGCGCCTTCTGGCCTTTCGCATTGTTGATCTGGAGGCCCTTAAGCGCACGTCTTCGCGGCCCCCTCAGTTACGTCCAGTCAACTGGGAATCTGTTAAATGTAAATGCCGAATAAAAAAAAAAGACGTGTGCACATGCATACGAAGTTTTATCACCTTCAATCGTCAGATACAGTGATTTCTCCATAACTAGAACTCGGATATCTCGAAATATCGGTTAAGTCGAAACCTTTTTTTGCCGTGCATATACCTGCCATAGGCGACATTTTCCACCCTTTGTCTCAAAACGTCTTTTCGGGGATCACGGATATCTCGAAACGTTGACAAAGAGGACGCAATGCAACATCGGCTGCAGGCAGCTGATAAGCTCTCGGTTAAAGCTTAGCTACCCTTACGCGCCGAACACCGTCACGAACGGCAAATTTGCGCGGGGTACGCACTGTGCGCCGCCGATGTCCCGTTAGCGGAGTGCTGTCCGACGCCTACATCGTTGATATAGCTGGGGAAGACACTTCTGATCATGTGGACGACGACGTGTCTCAAGAAGTGCCAAATACGGCAGGAACAAGAAAAACATATGCTTTGCCTGCTTCACCGCAAAATAGAATATAGCGTTGGCGACCAACAGTTGATGCGGCATTGAGAAGCTCGAGAACGCTTTTTTGGGACCAGATGCGAAGGCGAAACGGGCGAGCATCACGCAGTTATTTTTTTTTTTTTGCAATACCTAAAAAAAATGTTGTTTTCTGCAAATTATTTTGCCTGTATTCCTGAAGCGTTTCTGTGCATTGGAGCGTTTGTTACCAGCGCTAGCTCTTATTCCAGTGATCTGGTCATACATTTTTCGCATTTCGCTTGACCCAACACTCCGCTTACCTAGAAATTGTCAAAAATTTGGGTACTATCAAACCTCTTTTGCGTGCCTGTAATTTTCGTGAATACCACGATTTAAAACATTCGCCAGCACTGGGTACGTGGAACTGATTTTTAGTAACACCCGGCTGCAAATCAGTAACTTCGCTTGCATTCCTCATTGCACAGGTTCTTTTTGATTACCCACACACTCGGAGTGAATTGCGAGACGCACGCGGGGAAAGCAAACCGGGAGAATATTTGTGTTATGGCCAATCATTATAATCGCGGCTGTTTGAAACCAAGGAGTAAAAATATTGAGGTTTATTTATAATGTCATGACCAAATGTACCTTGTGTTATCCCTCCTCCCCCCGCACTCTGCCCAAAGTATATAGGAACAAGTTTTTGCTGGCACAACGTTTTACTCAAGCTTTCGCTTTTCTTCTTGTCAGCCTACCAGCCGGCTGCGTGCTTGTCACCGTCAATGACGTTCGGGAATGACCCGGTAGTTTTGATGTGGAACAAATGCAGCTTATGGTGCCGCATGGAGCTCTTTTTGAACGGGATCTCACTGTCTGAACATTGCGTAAAAAAAAATCATACACACCTCTCTCTGACGACGTAGATCGTTGAACGTGAAGCTTTCTTGTGAGCGAGTCCTTGTCGTCTGAGTTTTGACTTTGACTCGTTGAGCTTTGACTTTGACTCGCACGCATTTGGGACTTATGATCGCGCCGGATTTGACATCGACCCTTTGCCGCTTGATTTCACGCGAAGAAAGCTTCGTGTTCAACCATCGTTGCGGAGTGGATAATTTTTCTGACTAATTACATGTGCACGTCCATGCACTCCTCTCCAAATCCAAACTGCTTTGACCATGTTGGAATTGCGGAATGAGATAGACGTCGGCTTCATAACGCGATGGACCCAGCATCGATTCTGACCACGGGAAGCGTTTTTTTCCCTCTCACTTCACTCACAAACATCACTGTCGTCGGAGACAGTTGGCTTTCTTGCAGTGCTTTTTCAAAGCGACATAGGCCATCAGTGAGACATAGAAAGCTTCACTTTAATAATGGTTCTAGCGGTGGTAGTGAAACGGCCACGCTGGTTGCTGCGGTTTCATCCTTCGGTCTCACTCACGAAATTCAGCGGCCGCAAAGAGGCTCCGTGGCCTAATTCGCGAAAAACTCGGGGTATGAAACTAAGAGGTCTTATAGTACTATCATACCTTCAACTGTGAGCTGTTGTACCTCGTACCATTCTATTTCACCGCTCTAAGTGGCCGAAAACCCCGATGCGCGCTCGCGCTCCGCGGCAGTAGCGCGCGGCACAGGCCGGCCTGCGGCCGCTCTCGCTCCGGCCGCTCGGGCGCTCCGATTGCTCGCAGCGCCCTCTGCGCAGCGCTATGCGTGCATCAGCGGCGCAGACACGCCTTCCCATAGAGAAAGCGCGCGGACGGCAGACTAGCACATATTTCTAGGGACCATAATTGGCGGTGAGATGTTTGAGTGGCACCCCCTGGCTCTGACGTCGGCTTAGGGACTCGCGCCGCTGTCGTCTGCTACACTCCGCTTGTGAGGGGCAGCAGTGCCTGTGCTAGAAATCGCCCGCTTTGTTGCTGTAGTGTGTTGTAAAGCGTATTTCTAGTGACTCAGTTATTTTGCCAGCTTCAGGCGCATCTAAATAATTTCAAGCTGTATCCTCCACAAGTTTGCAACACACGCGGAGATAGAGAACAACTTTCAGAGCATCGGTCAGAAGATCGCGTGTAACTCGTCCTTTCTAGCTTATTCGCGAGGATCAGCGCTCAGAGCTCCTCGATAAGTATTCAAAATGCGAAGGCTTCCCTGCAGTATTTTTGATATGCTCTTATGAAGACTCAACAGTCTAATGCTACGTACCAAGCAGCGGGCCCCTACACGCGCGTCGCACTGCAGGAAATAAAACGGTTGTCTTCTATTTCTTTTGTTGTTGTTGTCTTGTATCAGATTAATGTTTCTTTGTTTTTTGTGCCCAACGCATTAATTTTTCTGCACCATCACAAACGTCTTATTAGGAGGTTTGGGGATGTTTGGGAGTCTCACAAAGATACTGTGGATATTTCGTTCAGGTTGTATGGCATACATTCCCTTCTTCACAAATTGGCTTTCACTACGGCTGCGTGCAAGAATGTGCATATCCGCAGCGTGCTTTGTTTATTCACATGCAAATACAATGATGAGGTTTGTGCTGCGCCACCGCGTTCGCGCCCCAAACAACGTTGTACACAGTACTCGAAGGCGGCTTTTGTGCTCCGAATTTCTATTGTAACCATTCTTTTCATAACGAACTGACTCTCAACCCGAACAATGATGACATGATTATGGTGTTGAAGGCATTATATACTCACTAACTAACGCAATAAATAGAATACCTGCAAATAACACAAGAATCGAAACCGATGAATATTTCTAGGCAGGTCTTTATTATTTTCCAACCATTCCAGGCGCAAAGAACAAATCCTATTCTACTCGGGATGGCGTTCTATGAAATTAAGAAAATTGCTTTTACTCTCTTGTCCTGGACTGAGGACCCGGCCCACTAACCAGCTCGATTTCATTGTTAAATAAAAATTTCTCCTCCTCCCTTTACTCCTCCTCCTCTTGAGTGCAGTTTTCTAATAATGAATATCCGAATATCGGGAGGATATGGCTGTGGAAAATGTACCGAAATATGCCTGCAGGTCTGAACAAAGAGTGTTATTGTATCTTTAACGTAGATGTGACTCGTTTTGCTCAATAAACCTCCTACTGGTTAGAAGCCTCGTACAAAACCAGCATACACAAAGTGGGTTATTTGAAACTTAACCTAGTTTTTGCAGCCTATAGTGCATGTCGGCAAACTTTCATGCCATGACAACGTAAAGTGATGTGATACAATGTGATGTGATACTTTCGAGCGTTCGGCAAGATCGTAAAAACTGTTTTACCTTACATATGATTACCTGGAATCATAATGCCTTACCTGGAATCATAATGCCTTCTGCCAAAGCCGATAGCCCTGAAGGCCTAGAATTTGTTTTGGTCTTTCATTTTCGCTGTTGTCGGTTATTATAACAGCTAACTGTTCCCTTTTCGAAAGATTGCTTAATACAGAAGCTGACGCCTAGCTCCGACTCGTCGCGCTCCGCACAGGACCGGCTTCGCAAGGAAGGGGGCGACGCCGGCAATGATTCTTCCGTAGCGGTATCCAAAACTATACTTCAACTGACACTTTAAGCCTATTACAATGATAAAAAGTTACCCACAGGCCAATTCTGGTGCGGACAAGCATCGAACGTTGACCGAGCGCAAAGAAACCGCAGGTACAGCGAGCCTCAGTGAAGCAGACGACAAATGCGAGAGTCCCTAAGCTGACGTCACGGAGGCGCGCTCCGCAGCGCCGCCTGTGTTCGCGCTCACCGCCAATACAGCTATACAAGACGAGGGGTGACTTTAACTTCATTTTAAAGACGATAGTCTTTCTTGGGCTACTTAAACCGAGAAATTTTGGTCTGTCTGTATGTCTGTCCGTCTGTCTGTCTGTGACTCGATTCAGCCACCCGGCCAAACTAAAACAATGCTGGTGCAATATATAGTCACATCTAAATCTACCCGTCTAAGTCCGGTGTAATGTTCATACCTGTCAACATTGTTGAAGAACAAGACATTACGCAAATATAAGAGAACAAATTAATACAGAAGTGATGTTTGCAGTGTTCCTTTATAAAAAATCATATATGCTTGACTTTGGCGAAATTAAATACTTCATCAACTCCAGAAAAAAATTCAATTTGCCGTCGCCTGCTGTCGCCCGCGCCACTATAGCTTCTTGCGGCATTTTAAGGAATCAACCAGCAACAGTTACGAAAGGTTCCACTAGCTGTCACCCGCGCCACTATAGCTTCTTGTGGCATTTTAAGGAATCAACCGGCAACAGCATGGAGGAAAGAATACTCAGTTACGAAAGGTTCCACTAGATAGGTTCCACGTTCTGCTTGCAACGAACGTGGAGTAGGGAGAAGTAGGGCGCCACGATTCACGCGCGTCTTCACCGTACGGCAGCGTTGGCATCGAGACACCCGGTTTGGAGCAGTGGAGCGCGGGAAATTTAAAATGATTTAAGCAAACCTTTGGCGTCTTTACTCTTTACCTTGGGAGGAGCGCGACGCAAGAGGAACAACATTAGAGGTGAGCGGGAAAGCTAAGGGAGGCATTTACTTGGCAAAAGTCAATAAAGATTATCGTCTTTTGACGACATTTGCAACGAAAGAAGCAGATACGCGGCCAATTTTTTATGAAAAATCTCGACTTATATTCCGGTCCATATGGTACTTGTCACAATAAGTTCGTTGACAGTGACGTTGTAAACGTCACAGAATTACCGTCTGCTGTCAATATATGGCCGTCTACGGAGGCGGTATGGTTACAGAAAACGGCGGTAACTCTTGTTTTATTGAAACTATCCCGAAACTTATTATATGGCCATTGGTCACAATGACAACACCATCGTTACGCGGAGTTTCACCTACTGCTCATGATTACGTAGCTCGCGGTGAAGTTGTAAATATTGTGGAATTCCCGTCAGCTGTCAATACATTGGCTTTTACCGGAGGGAAGAGGACAGCCCCCTTTGTCCGCTAGAATAAAACTCTAGTCCTTTCAAGTTTCATTTAGGTAATGAACTAGACGCGTCGATTGAGGTAAAACACACTCCCCAGATGGTCAAAATTAATCCGGAGCTCTCCACCACGGCACGCCTCATCGCCTACGTTGCGTCGGCGCGTTAAACTCTACAGTATCCAATATTCAATGAGGTAAAACACACCATTTTTACGCTGCTCGTCCTTCCTAACATGGTGGAAGCACTGATTTTTTTTTTATATAAGCGGCTCGGAAGACGTAACCGGAGTAACTCTGGAGAATGAGAAGATATCTATACACGTTCGGCACTCGGACACTCGTATGCTTTCGCAATCACTAACTACATCATGATGAGTGCTTAAGTATCCACGTATTTTCTTAGCAAAGGGGTATACATGCCTGCAAGTAGCCCTCACCCTCGGTAGTGTATTTGAGAATACTTTGTAAGCAGTAATATAAGCTGCCGCAACCTGTGCTGTTGCAGACGCTACAGCAGCATGCAAGTAACTGCAATGAGACGAAGTTTCCATGGCAGACGATAATTTATTCATCGCAAAAGAATTAACAAATTAGGACCGCATGGCGAACATACAGGCGGATGAGAGTGGCGATGCCCAATAAATTAAAGTTAATGCCGTTGAAATGATGGCATAGAGAATACGTCGAAAAAAATTGCGGATCAGTCCGACGAAGTTTCAGCTGCCATCAACGACGCTTAATTTCCTGCCATGGACCGCGAATCGGTGCTTCTCAACTTTGAAAACACGCATCTGAAGCTCCACGGAAGACCGCCGGATCATCGGGACAACGCCCTGGGCTTGCTGGAGTGCGGCGCCTTCAGCTGGACCCGTCTCGGACGACGAGTCCTAGCTGCAAGCCGTGCTGGGTGCGACGATTGGCATATAGCGGGCGGGCTGGCGTCGTGTGTGCTTTGCCGAACAGGAGAATGCAAACCTGAAGCACCGCAGCGCCGAAACACCACAGCGCCGGGAGACGCCTGAGGCTCGTGGGCGGACGTCGGTCGAGAAGGCCAGGTGAAGCTGAATGCGAAGCGCGGCCCCGAGACGGGAGCGCCTAAGGTCGCCTGGGGCCCGCAGCCACACGTCGGTCAGCGAGGGAAGGCGAAGCTGCTCTCGAAGCACCGGTCCGAGACGGGAGCGCCGGGAGTGGCCTGGGGCCCGCAGCCCCACGTCGGTCAGCGAGGGCAGGCGAAGCTGCTCTCGAAGCGCAGCTCTGAGACGGGAACGCCGGGAGACGCCTGGGGCCCGCAGCTTCGCGTCGGTCAGCGGGGGCAGGCGAAGCTGCTCTCGAAGCGCAGCTCTGAGACGGGAACGCCGGGAGACGCCTAGGGCCCGCAGCTTCGCGTCGGTCAGCGGGGTCAGGCGAAGCTGAACTCGAAGCGCAGCACTGAGACGGGAGCGCCGGAGGGCTCGCAGGCGTGCCTCGGTCTGCTGCCGGGGCAAGCCCATGCTGCCGGTTACGTGGCGGACGCTGGTTGCGTGTTGCTGGTGGCGCACCATGCTGGCCCGTCGGGTCCGGCTCGAGCACCCTCCCTAACGCTGGGCGTGTACCCTGCCATGCGGCCCCCGGTCCAGGCGTGGTTGCAGGCGCAGGGGCATTGCGCGGACGTCGCCGTCCAAGGCGCTCCATCACTGCCGCTGGCTCAGCTCGATGGCCACGGTATAGAGCGTCGCGGAGTCGCGGTAGTGAGCGGCTGCGCTCGCGTAGACCTGTGTGACTCAGGATAGTACGGCGACGGGTGGCGAAGCCTGTGGCTGGCATTCCGCAAGCATGCGTGAACGGAGCAGGCTGTTGGGGCGGTCGACTCTTGCATGGAAGAGAGAAAATGGAGTTTCCAGAACGGCCTAAAGGCGCTCGCGTGGCTGAGTACTGTGCGGATGCAGAGGCACGAAGCAGGAGCTCGTGCCCCGCGCGTGCACTGGCGCGTGTGTGTGGGGACGCAAGGTAAAAGAAGAGCTGAAAGAGCTCCGACCTTCGTCGTGGAAGCACGGGAATGGCCAATACTTGCGTCAAGAACAACCAATGGCTGCACAGCAGATGCCATTGGCGCGAAATAGGTGTTTGTTACCTACGCGATATTCACGCGCGCCGCTGATTGTCTGAATAAACTTTATTGAAGGAAAGATGGGGGAAAGTTGAGGGGAGAGAGAAAGATGAGAGAACAAGTTCCGTACCCAGTGCCATCTACTGGTTCGCTTCGAACACCGCTGCTCTTAGCGCAGCTGCTAAAAGAACCCCCGCTGTTGTCATTGTAGGGAAAGAATCGCGGATTTCGGCGCGAGTGGCCAGCGCTCGAGCCCCAGTCATGCCATTGCAAAACCACAACGTTTTTATTTTTTACTGCAAAATGCTCCCTTGGCTCCATACCAGGCATTCTGTTCGTAAGGGTGTTTTGGTATCTTTTAGGTCGGTTTAGGGACGGAGCGCGGCATATATACACGTTTAATTGACGTTCTGCATCGCACTTGGAGGGCCTGGCTAGTACCAGAGTAGGACTCTGCTAGTAGTATCTATCTCAGAGCGGAGTCACACGGTGCCCACACGTTTGTCGTCTGCTACAGTGCCACGTATTCTAGCATGAGGACGCTCCCGCTCGCTTCCAACGTGATGGCTTTACGCGTGCTGTTTTCGCGCTTGCTTCTGTAACTTGGCCCATTTGAGGGCTCGTTGCAGACATTGCGCATTGTGGAGGTGTTCGCCCTCCGGTAGAGTGCTCTTTTTCAGGCTACACCAGGCATAACGAAGGAGATCATCCACCCTCTGGTCTTTATGGCAGAGAAGGCGGCCCTGAATACCCCCCCTCCTCTTGTCACCCCCTTTCCTGGTGGTTATGCTGTGCAGTGGAGACATTCCCAGAAGTGATTCTTGCTTACTTTTCCTCTGTAGCTGGAGATGACTGTGCACTCGCATTCCAATCTATAGCATCGCCTTCTTTCGTCCAAGCACAATTGTTGCGGAGACAACGAGTGAGGAGAAACGTTTGTAATCTGCAGTATACAAGCATTGGCATACGCAGGGGTGAGGTGACTGTAGAGTCCGCACATCCCCTTTCCCGAAACCTCCGAACAATAGTAGAAGGGTGGGGACCAGGCCACTAACTTGGCGTATCATCAAATAAGCATACCAATAAACAGTTGCCTGTCGCAAGCTACATTCAACGCTTACGCGGCTGCAGTGTTCGCATTCCCCGCCACGATCAGTCATTTTATAATATACCTGAAAGAAAGCAAAAGCAAACAAAACGATGGGAAAGTCATCTATAGTGCTACCACAGCATCCCAAAGTTTCTTTTTGGATTCGTAACGTTCACTGACCATAAGTGAGGGTGGCTTTCTTAGTCCAGAAAGCCGCGAGCCAGCGCAGCAGACTGGGCACGAGCGATGAGGCGTTCACCATGAGCTGGCCAGCTCGCGCTCCCCCAAAGTTCTTGTGTTTTTTTTATGTGAAATGATCGCTTGTTTAGCTTTTTTCCTTGTTTCGCGTTTTCCGTATCGATTGATCGTAGGGTTTAACGCGCCGACGCAACGCAGGCGTGAGGCTCGCCGTAGTGGAGAACTCCGGATTAATTTTGACCACCTTGGGATCTTTAGCGAGAGCCGAAATCTCGAACACTGATGGGGGCGTTGTCCGTATCCCTTTTAGATGCGAAGCATCTCTTGCTCGGGGGGCTGTCCCACGTCCGTGCCCCGTCCGCAGCGCCTCTGATGATGATTGTGGCAGGATGCCCCTAGGGATTGGCCAACCAAAGAATCCATCACGAGATAGCTTCGCATTAAACCACCGTCGTCATCTTCCCGTAGGGGAACCGCTGAAGAAGAAGAAGAAGGAGAAGACAAAGCTGCGAAGAGGAGGGCGTGTACGTTGCTCTCAGCCGGTGCACCAACGTCAACAACCTTTACCTCACCAACGCTGACGGAGACTACCGATTCTACCACAGAGACGACAACATCGACAAGAACATGATGGACGAGTTTCGGCGCCTCGAGAACCACCGCCTACTCACCGTAACACAACAGTGCTTGCGTGCCTTTGCCACCGGTGTGGACCCGGACGCGGAATTCCCTCTGGCGCTACTAAACACCAAATCACTCAACATAACGGCAACACAATGGAACTACACGGAACCCCCATGATGCTTCGCATCCTCATCAGGGTTCCCCACGGGAAGATAGTATAATTTTTTTTCTCTTAGATACCGATTGCCTCTGGAGTGAACGAACTGTATACACTCGATTTTGTGTTGTATTCGTCAACATTTTACAAGCAGGAATGCATTTCTTTCGCACGCTATTTTGTGGTTGGCGCAGGCGAACTGTCTGTTGTTTTTTAGATGCGACGCTGAGAGGAGCATCTCTTGCCGGCGGCCCTGTCCTGCGTCCGTCGTCGTCGTCGTCCGCGTCCGCGTCCGCACAGCTGCGTCTCTCCTCCGCTCACCCCTCTCCTCTCGCCGTGATAGCGCGCCCTCTCCCCCAAATCTGTGGCGCGCGCAGTGCGGCGCGTGCTCTCACTCCGCCGGTGGGCGGCGCTGCGCGCGGCGCAAGCGCGTTGTGCGCATGTTCAGCGCCCTCTCTCTCCGCGGTCTCCTCTCCTTCGGGCGCGCTGCGCATTAAGCGGAGTGCCGCGCTCCGGCCGGTCTCTCAGTCGACGGTCGTCCGCGCTACGCTTGCTCTCTCTCTCTCTCTCTCTCTCTCTCTCTCTCTCTCTCTCTCTCTCTCTCTCTCTCTCTCTCGCATTACCCGACGATTGCTCTCGCAATTCGAGTAATCGACCCAACGGAAACGCTCAATGGAACCCCCTCCAGCGTCGCATCACACCAGGGTTCCCGCGAGGGGAGGTGGGCGTAATTTTAGATGCAACGCATCTCTTTAACTCGCCTTGCCCCCGTCGTTGTCGCGGCGTAGTCCGCATCCCTCCCCATTCTCCTCGCCGCGGCAGCTGCGCGCTCCGCCGCTCTCACCGCAGCGCCATCTGTGCGTCAGCGCGGTCAGCGCGCAGCTTGCGCTCGGCTGCGCTCGCTCCCGTCGCCGTGCCAGCTGTGCGTTAGCGCGCAGCTTGCGCTCGGTTAAAAATTTATACCATCTTCCCGCGAGGAGAACCATGGGGTAGATGCGACGCATCCGGGGTGAACATGCTGCGTAAATAGGATACACAACAACAGCAATCCACACGCTGACATCGCTAACATAACGGAAACGCAACGGCAACCCCCGATGCGTCGCATCTACCCCATGGTTCCCCTCGCGGGAAGATGGTGTAAATTTTTTAGTTTACTGTGGGATATGCTAGTTTGTAATTGACGCGGGCGAACTGCTTGTCATTTTTTCAGATTGCTGTGGGTATATGCTTATTTGTGATTGGCAGAGGCGAACTCTTAATTTCTTAGTTTGCGGTGGGGATTACGGCTTTTCCACCATTTTGATAGGCAGTGACACCAGCGTCAGACGTTGCGAATATGGGCGTCGGCGTCCGCGATGCTTCCACCGTGGGTATTTACGGAGAACAAATGTAGAAAATGTAGATAATGTGGAAAACCAACGCCATAACGATAAAAGTGATACACAACTTATTTCCGAGTTTTTGTACTTGGTCAATTATGGCAACGGTAGCATGTGATAAATGCATCAAAGGGTTCTTAGTCGGGCGCATATCGGAAAGAATAAGCATGCAAGGAGTAATACGTAGGAGTATAGAAGTGATAAGAATGCTGGGTGTATATTGTCACGAAGCCAAAAACGACGCAGTTGTCTTCAAGGAAAACAAGTTTATTGGAGCGAACTTGTGCTCCCCTAACAACTAAAGAATACGCATGCGGCGAAGCAGTAGTCAGCAAAGTGACGTACGCAAGCGAGCGTCGGCAATTCGAATACCGCGGCGTCTGCTCTGCAGGCTTTTATCTTCCGGTGCAAGTGTTTCTGGAACCGTCGATTTACATCCAGAACATTGTAGATCAAAGAAGATTATTCTGGGCTAATGACGTTAGAGCGAAACAGTCGGCTGATCTGAATAAGATAGCCCGTGCGGCATAAAAATAAAGAATGGAAGACGCGCTTCACTTGGGACACAGATAACAGACCCGGGCGTGGCCGGGTAGTAAAAACAAACAATAAATAAACAAACCCATACATGGTTCACGGCAATATACTTTGACTCGCCGCGGTGGCTCAGTGGTTAAGGCATGCTGCTAGGCCCAAGGACGTGGGTTCAATTCCCGGCCGTGGCGGCCGGTTTTCTAATGGAGGCGAAAAGCGAAAATGTCCATGTGTTCGAGATTTCGGCACACGTTAAAAGTCCCCAGGGGGCCAAAATTAATCCGGAGTCCTCCACTACGGCGCGCATCATCGCCTGTGTAGCGTCGGCACGTTAAACCCCATAATCATCATGAGTATATACTCTGATTTCAGTATTTAGCTGAAATGTGGCTGCAAGTTTGGAGACTCAGTAAATCTAATCCATATTAGGTAAAGTTCCTCCGTAGTATTGCCTATCACAAAACGAAAATCGCCTACTTAGCAATACTAAATGGAACAAATATGAAAAATGACGTGCACACTGCCCCCACCTGTCGTGAACTGTACAACGCTATGAAAGATGAAGAAGACAGGTTATAGGGATACTTTTGGGTGGCTAAGATGTGGACGCTAGAGCGAACGGCTGTGGGGCGTTGCTGAGCTTTAGTGAGGATGCGACAGTTTCAGCGTTTCGAAGTGTTCATTCTGTGAGTGTCGTGGAGGGGCCGGCGCTTGTCAGCTTGGCGCGATCCATCGTTTGGCAGGCAGCTCGAGCATGCGGCGGTGGCCGGGCCGCAGAAGAATCGAAAAGTAATTTGCAAATTTGTGCAATTACACCCTGTATACTGGACATCATTTCTATTTATGACTCCAATTAATTCATTTCTGTTCATTATCTGGGCCTTCCATTAATTTTTGAGAGGTAAATTCCGGCCACTTCTTGTAGTTAGGTGACGTAGTGATGGCACCGGCATCACTTCTGGTGGGACGTGCTTTAATATGATGACGTCAGTTCCGGCACTAAGGACGACCGTGATGAGGTGAAGGTCACGGCGCAGGCGCGGCGCTTGCTGAAGTCACGTATCATTTCTTCCTTCTCTGCCGCAGCATCACTGTCGTACCTATAGTCACGCCTTCTACTTTCCTTACTCCTGTTTTCGCTGACCACGCCACATTTCAGCTTTTGGCGAGCGCTCGCTTCTGGCTGCCGCGTCGTCGTTTCCGGTTGGCGGTAATAACGTCGGTCCATGGACGCTTGATTAGCAGGGCTGATAACCACGGCAACTGCGGATGGCTAGTGCCCGCGGAAAATCACCAAAGGATTAACGCTATCGCAGTAAATGTGGTGCTCTCTCAGTGGCCTTTTCACAGTTCGGGGTTCCTATAAAACCGTTGCTGCTAGCTTCGCTCTCTCAGCTGACCTTCAGCGCATCAGGAGCATGGAAGGTTAATGCAGCAGCTCCATTCCAAAACGCTGCCTCGACGACTTAGTAAAGATGTCGTGTCTCGCATCTGAAGACCTAAACGTAGATGTGCTTTGCAACTTTTTCCGTGCTCATGTTGAAAAGAAAATAAAGCAGAGGACCGGAAAAAGAAAAAAAAAACGGAAAGGCAAGCGAAACGTCAACAACCCCGAAAAAGAAAATTACACCATCTTCCCGTAGGGGAACCCTGAGTAGTATGCGAAGCAGCCATGGGGTCGACTGAAGTTCCCATTAGTTTTCAGTTCGTCGTTTCCGTTGACGCTCAGCTTCGCGTGCCTTCGTTGTATCAGTAGCTTCTTGACGTAGTTTGAATAAGTGAAGGACATGAGGAGCGTTCGTAGCACATGCTCCCGTCTCGGTTTGTAGCGCAGTGGGAAGAGCGTCACGTACCTCCCGTTGCGGCCAGAGAGTCGTGGGATCAAAACCGGGCGCCGCCTAACTATTTCTTTTTATAGTGGACAGCGCAGACGTCAGGCCAAACGCTGACGGGGCTGAAGAGACACGCATGCACAGTAGAGTGCGGACGGCGGACAACAACAACGAGGGAGGGAGGGACACAGCCCGAGCATGAGATGCTTCGCATCTAAAAGCTCAAATGCGTGCACCTGCAGACGGCACATGTGAGGAGGGCAGCCACAAGGGAACGCGAACGGAGTTGAAGGAGGGCTATGACATCGCGAGGTGCTTTCGGATTTAAAGAGGCGCTGTGGCGCTGTGCGGAGGACGACGCTATAGTGTATACGGCATTAGACGACGCACCTCCGATGAGAGGCTTCCTAGCGCTGTGAGCGGCCCGCGTCGTCAAAGCCAGCCTGCTATGCCCAATAACAATATGCAAAGCTGCGAGTAGGAAGGCAGCTATCGAGGCGGAGTGCTCTACGGGGCTGCAAGTGCAGGCTTCCGAGCCGTGGATGCGATACGTGCAAGTGCAGCACGTGAGAAACGCGGATGCCTTATCTTGGTGACACCACCCCACGCACAAGGGCGTACGCGTTTGCGCGCATGCATGCACGACAGCTGCCTTTTGCCTTTCATTCAGACACTGTCGGCCTTGCCGATACCGCCTGCAGCTGGCTATGTTTGCAGTGAAAGCTTTGTGCTCGGCTCTTTTGTTGGACGTGACTTAGTAAAGCGCACTTGGCACCCGGAACCCTTACGGCTATACGCGTGTTTCAGCGAAAACAATTACCTTTCTTTTTTTCGTCCAAAACCACATTTGCTGTGAAAAATAGACTATAAGCTTTGAGACGGCTGCAGAGTAGAGTTGAGCAAACGTTTACATTAAAATTTTTTTACTTCCATGACATATGACAGAAATGAAATTCCGGGAGTGTGCGTTGCTGAAGGATTTAAAATATGATTGGCCATCCCGGCTCTGCGAAAGTGGATGTCCAGCGAAGCTCTTACAAAACCACAACACCTGACTTGGCGTCCGTGCGGCTACATGAAAGGGACACGGGAAAGTAGCTACCAGCGGAGGCGACGCCAATACATGGGCCACCGGCGGCCTTCATTAATTACATGCGGAGGCCGAACTTAACAGATGTCCAGCGAAGCTCTTACAAAACCACAACACCTGCTGATAGGGGTATGAAAGGCAAGAAGTGTTTCTCTATTTCAGGGTAATGGTAGCGATAATCGCTTTGTAATCGCCGTGGTATACCCTGATTGATTCCGCGACAATTTTGCGCTACATTATTGGCCAAGACCAAATCGGGGGCGGCCCAAAGCGAGACACCCACGGTTAGAACACCTGGAGGGAGATTGGCGTAAATACCATGAGCGACGGGAATTACACCCACGTCAGCCTCCGTGAACTAGTGAGGCGAGGCGCACGATACTCGCGAATCCGTCGAGCAATATTACACATCTCGACGACATTTACTGCAGTAAATGTCGCCGAGGAGCGTCAGACTGCTCGACATGTTCCGGGATCGGGAGTATTGATATCTGTGCGCCCTTTCGAGTAGAGGCATTTTTACCTCTTATTACAACATCTTTTCATGTTCTGCACTCTTGAAATTTACATCCTTTCCATGAAAGGGCCGTTCCAACACATTACAATCGCTACTTTTTTCTTTTCTTTCTCTTTATTATTTTTTTTTTCATCTGCGAAATTTGCAGTCGGAGTAAAACCTTTCTCGAAACACAATCCATCACACACATCTCAGAATTAGAAATCACTGCGTTAACGTTGAAGGTTGTTTTCGTGGTACGTCTGCGTTTTCCTATTCGCAAATCTCTAAGTATTGTCTCGCCGGCACTTGCGCTGAGCGTTTTAGGCCCGAACTGCTGCGTCCTGCGTTGCTTGAGCCTGACACCCGTTTTCTGGCTTCCTAGTTTTGAGCGCAACGTCCTGCCTATAGTCTGCATGCAGGCCATGACGGCCATGACGCCGCTGTGGGCGCTTCTGTTCCTCGCTTAGCCTTAGCCTTAGCCTAGCCTTTTCATGGCGCTGCTGCAACGGCAATGGAATTCCTTGCTATGCGGGTTTATTTTGTAACGTAAGCTACACTGACCGAGGTTGAGCGAGGATGGCTAGAATTCTAGCCACCCTAGTTGAGCGGTTTCGCGTGTGCCATGAAGGGCCGTTCTGCGCAAGCGCGAGAAGCATTAAATTGGTTTGGATCGGATCGGATCAAATTGGCTTGGATTGGATTGGCTTGGATTGTATTTTATTTGGATTGGATTGGATTAAATTGGATTGTGTTGGATTGAAATCCAATCCAATAGTACGGGTGCTGAACTTTAGCTCACGCTACGTATATCCTGGCATAGCCGAGCTAAGCCACTGATAATTTTTTTATATGAAATGCTAGTGACGTCACCCCTGAAGTTACCAATTACCGTCGCCACCGCGGCAGAATCTCTTCGGGGAAACGCATACCATGTATGCGGTGTATACGTGCCTCGCACAGTTATCAGGAGCGCCGTATCAATTATGGGGTTTGAAGGCTTGTTTTGCGCTTTTTCTTTATTAAAATGAATGCTATGATGTATGCTGTATGCGCGATTGCGAAAAATCTATGCACTCTTCATTTCACGGGCGACACGAAAAATACCGACTAACGCGAACCTAACAGCTTCGCTGTATAAGACCAACTACGAAATGCGACTTGTGTAGTATTCTTTCTTTCTTTCTTTCTTTCTTTCTTTCTTTCTTTCTTTCTTTCTTTCTTTCTTTCTTATTTGTTTCTTTACAGAAAGCGGAGCATGGGCTAAAGGCCTGATGCCTGACTAAAGCAATAGCCAGGTGGCAATAATGTGCGGGCACAAATGTACAAGAAACACTATAACGCACACTTGTAGTCGTGTGTACAAAAAAATAAAAAAGTAGTACAAAGAATGAACTTGCAGTCATGCGCCCCGAACACGCATTGTGCGTATACTTTGTGTAAAGTGAACAATACAAAAAAAACGAACATTTCACGCAGGTTATAGAATCACAGCAGTCGCGCGTTTTTCAATGCAGTGCAATGAATGAACAAACGATTAAAATACACAAGATCTTTCTTAAGAGTAGATATTTACAATTTCGAAGCAATAATTTATTTCATGCTCCGAATAATTTTTTCTCTAAGAGAACATTTTAAATATATTTTTGATGGTTGTTTACCAAAAGTTATGTATTGAATTGTTTAACATGGGGGGGTTGATAATCTGCGTGCTGCCGGCCGTAGTTCGTTCTTGTATAAGGCATTGCTCAATGTCGTCTGCGCAAGTTATGTTCTGTGGCAGTAACAGCGTTAGCAGCCTTGTATATAAATTCTTATTCTTCATCTACTGGAGTACCCGCCGTGATGGCTCAGTGGCTAAGGCATTGCGCTGCTGAGCACGAGGTCGCGGGTTCGATTCCCGACCACGGCGGCCGCTTTTCTGAGGGAGACGGAAAGCAAAAGCGCCCGTGTGTACGGGATTGCGGCACATGGTTAAAGATCCCCAGGTGGTCAAAATTAATCCGGAGCCCTCCACTACGGCGCGCTCCGTCGTCTGCATTGCGTCGGTGCGTTAAACCCTACAATCAATCTTAATCTACTGAAGTATTTTTTACTAATATATTTGATTGGCCTCAAGAATAGAATGCTTTGCAAAGAGGTCATGTGTAGGTAGGTATTGAGGCCTGCTGTAGTAATTTTCGAATATTCTTAAAGGGCTGGTGAAGAGCGTTTCAAAAAAATTTTGTTGGGGACATTACATTATGGTTTTCTTGACGCTGAATTCGAAAAACATGTTTATTTTATGTGTAAATACACCCAAACCATCTTTTTTCGTCGAAACAAACGACCCCTGCCCGCGGTGAGAGCCCTGGCTGCCTTTCGCGATTGGCTGGCGGCAGATGACGTCATATTCGGAAGTGCCGGCGCTGTGGTGACCGCTCAGCCTGAAGATCTCATTCTGTTCCCGTTCAGATAAGGGCCAACCTTTCCTTAGAATAGGAGAACCTGAGGGAAGTATAAACGCAACAGGTTCACTCGCGGCGAGCTTTAGAAAGGGGTTCTCCCCCGACGACTCATGGCCGACTTGTTTCTCGGGTGCAAGGAAGTTGCGCAGATATTGGTTCGCCGCTTTCACTACCAGCGCTAGTCACAATTCTTAGAGCAATTTTTCAACCCACCATCATCCCCATCCTCGAATGTGGAACTTTGTTTTTACATTTGGACAGGCGGTAACAAGCTCTGTGCAGCGGCCTGCGATGCGCACAGGCAGCGCGGCCGCCGCCGGTCGCCGCGTCGCGCAGAGGTGCTGGTGCCGGGTCGCTGTTCGGCCGGTCAGAGGAACGTGGCATTGCTGCACATACGCATGCTTTAGAATAGGGGAGCCGAACGCTGGTCGCCCCCGAAAAGTTAGAGGAACCCAAGCGCAGCACGCTGGTCCCCGACGAGCTATAGAACGCCTTCCCAAACAGCTCCAGCCGGCTCAGGTTGCACGGATCGCCGCTGATGTTGGGAACTTTAGACTTAGCACCAAGGGAGATAGTTGGTCGCTGCTATCTCTACAATTGCGAATGACTATCGTTAACACAGTTTTTCACCACACTATCATCCCCTTTATCGCATGTGGAACCTTATTCCTACGTTGATAGTCATTCTAGCGATCGGTGCTGTGCTCATTCTTGCGCGCAGGTAACGCCATCCATCGGCCTCTCGCCGCATCTCGTGCTCGGGCAGGTTCGTTTGCTGCCGTCGACGAGCCTCTGCAACCTGTCGGCGCTCCGCATCGCGATACAAATTCGATCACCTCTTTCGAAATCACCTTGGATGACAATCCCTATAGCACAATTTTTCACCACACTATCATCATCTCTTGCACGTTTACCTTGCTTTTCGCGACGGCCTTGATTCTGGACGGCAGCGAAGAGCGGTCGCTGCCGCGGCATGCGTGGTGCGAGCCGTTTCGTGCGCCGTACGGGCATGCACGACCGGCGAGTGTGCGGAGCGCATCCGCACGCAGAAAACGCTCCATGCTTTCAGCTTGCTTGATTTCTTCTTAAAATCTAGCTGTTCAGCTAAGCTGTCGTCACAGCCAACAACGTTGATCGGGAAAACGAGCAAGAAGTTCGGGAAGCCCAGAGCGCTGTGGTCCCACAAATTTTCTAATTCCCTTATAATAATGGATCAGGAACTTGGGGTACCTCCGTATTTGTTTGAGCCCGTCGTTTCGCGTATGAAGCACAGAGAACCCGACAACACGGCCGGCCCCGCGACTACTCGTGAATGCAATGTAGTAGCCAGCACGACCGGCGATATTTTGGTAGCCAGTGCCACGGGCGCTCGGGTAGGAAATCTCTGGTATCTAGGAGTCGCTTTAGGGAATCACACAGTAGCATTACGGTTAAAAATAGACGCGGAAGCAACTCTACACAATAAATATTAATAAACTGCAGATTACACGCCTGCTTGATTCGGAACTTCGCCCAGAAAACTGGGACACAGCGAAGCGGCGGCGCACGTCGCTGGCCGTCTTCCGAATATGACGCTACTTCCGGTCGGTGCCTCTCGGTTTCTCGCTCTTCCGGTGATGCGGCAGGGAGCAGTGGCCGTGGGTGGGGCGTAGGGTCAACTTTAACGACGAATACCGCTGTCCCCAAGCTAAAAATGACGAAAAAAACTTTACAGGCATAAACTGACCAATGTAATAATTCTAAAAAGTAGAGTTTTGGTCGGTTTTAAAAGCGCTTCAGTAACCCTTTAATCTTCTTCAACAAGACCAGTTTGTTTTAGTTTGGTGTAGTAGCTGTGCCCCATACTAATGCGCAATAAGAAAGCTTAGAGAAAAATTTATTATTATTATTATTATTATTATTATTATTATTATTATTATTATTATTATTATTATTATTATTATTATTATTATTATTATTATTATTATTATTATTATTTATATGGAAGGGGAGACTCAAGGTGTAGTCAGGGATGGTGAAGGCGGTAAAGAAGGTGAGAGCGTCTACATTCTCTTGTGTATCGCCGTGGAACAAGCGAAAGTCCACAGGGACATAACAGTCTCTCTTGGGTGAGCTCGGCCCAGATGAGGCGATGCCCATTCCTGGAGGGTCTTGATGTACGGCGGAAGATGGGCTCTTCTCTCCGCCGCGAGCCCCGATCACTCCCACAGCATGTGCTGCATTGTGGGCCTTGTTGGCGCGTGACACGAGGAGCAGGTCATGATGGTAGTCTCCCTGGAGTTCTCGAGGGGTTGTCTCAGGTGTCGTGAGTGTCGGGGAACGTACGCCCGCCACTTTGCGAGCACGTCCTCCGTAAGAGCAGCCCCTGCTCTTATTTTGTGTAGCAGGGTTTGGGCCACAAAACCTGCTACACAAAATAAGAGGAGGGGCTGCTCTTACGGAGGACGTGCTCGAAAAGTGGCGGGCATAAAATACATCATCATCATCCCCACCACCCTATCTACGCCCACTGCAGGGCAAAGGCCTCTCCCGTTATTCTCCAATTACCCCGGTCCTGTGCCAACTGTGACCAATTTATCCCTGCAAACTTCTTGATCTCATCTGCCCATCTAACTTTCTGCCGCCCCCTGCTACGCTTGCCTTCTCTAGGGATCCACTCTATTACCCTTAATGACCAACGGTTATCTTGCCTGCGCATTACCTGCCCTGCCCACGTCCATTTCTTCTTCTTAATTTCTACTAGTATGTCCTTAACACGCGTTTGTTCCCTGACCCACTCCGTTCTCTTCTTGTCCCTTAATGTTACACCTATCATTCTCCGCTCCATTGCCCTCTGAGTCGTTCTCAATTTAAGTTGAACCCTCTTAGTGAGCCTCCAAGTTTCTGCCCCGTAGGTGAGTACCAGTAAGATGCAGCTGTCATACACTTTCTTCTTCAGGGACAATGGTAGGCTGCTATTCATTATCTGAGAATGTCTGCCGTATGCACTCCACCCCATTCTGATCCTTCTAATTATCTCTGCCTCATGTTTGGGATCCGGGGTCACAACTTGGCCTAAGTAGATATATTTTTTTACAACTTCCACTACCTCGCCCCCTATCCCAAACTGCTGTGCTGTCTTGAGGTTATTGATCATTACTTTAGTTTTCTGCATATTAATTTTCAGGCCCATGGTTCTACTCTGTTGGTCTAGTGCGGAAAGCATGCTTTGCAATTCGTCCCCCGAGTTACTTTAACTTACTTAGCAAGGCAACGTCATCAGCAAATCTGAGGTTACTGAGGTATTCTCCATTAATCCCTACTCCCACCTGTTCCCAATCCAACGTTCTGAATACTTCTTGTAAACATATTGTGAATAACATTGGAGAGATTGTGTCTCCTTGTCTGACGCCCTTCCTTATAGGTATTTTACTGCTCTCCTTATGGAGGATGATAGTAGCTGTGGACCCATTGTAGATATTCTCTAGTATTTTTACATAATGCTCATCTACCCCCTGGTTCCGTAATGCCTGAATGACTGCTAGGGTTTCGACCGAGTCAAATGCTTTCTCATAATCTTTGAAGGCTATATATAGGTGTTCAGTATACTCAGCGCACTTCTCTGTCACCTGATTGATCGTGTGAATAGGGTCCATTGTTGAATAACCTTTATGGAACCCTGCTTGTTCTTTAGGTTGACTGAAATCTAAGGTTGCAGAAATTCTGTTAGCGATTACCTTGGTAAGTACCTTGTAGACGACCGACAGTAAGCTGATCGGCCTGTAATTTTTCAAGTCATTCATGTCACCTTTCTTATGGATTAGGATGATGTTCGCGTTCTTCCGGGATTCCGGTACACTGCGGTAATTAGGCATTGCGTATACAGGTTTGCCAGTTTTTCAAGTACAATTTCTCCGCCATCCTCCAAGAGGTCTGCTGTTATCTGATCCTCACCAGGTGCTTTGCCCCCTTTCATTTCTTTCAAAGACTTCCTTACTTCTTCAGTCGCTACTGGTGGGATGTCTATCTCCTCTGAACTACTTTCTTGTTCGGCATTATCCTGGATGTCCCGGCTACTGTACAGATCCCTATAGAACTCCTCGGCCACTGTGACAATTTTATCCCTATTTGTGATGACATTGCCTTGCTTATCTTTAAGTGCATACATCTGATTTTTCCCCACGCCAAGACGCCTCTTCACTGCTTTCAGGCTACCTCCGTTCTTTTCAGCGTCTTCGATCCTCTCCGTATTATACTTCCGTATGTCAGCTGTCTTACGCTTATTAATTAACTTTGAAAGCTCCGCTAGTTCTATTCTGTCAGCTGGGGTGGAGATTGTCATGGTTTGCCGTTTCCTAATTAGATCTTTCGCCTCCTGGGAAAGTTTACCAGTATCCTGTCTAGCCATCGTGCCCCCTACTTCTACTACACACTCCGTGATAATGCGTGTAAGGTCGTCGCTGGCTTCCTGTGTCGTAAGCTCGGCTTCCTCGGTAAGAGCTGAATATCGGTTCTTCTGCGCGCTCCTGAATTCTTCTACTTTACGCCTTACTGTTAGCTCATTAATCGGCTTCTTTCGTAGATTCCAATGGCGGCCTGTCCGGGTCCAGGTATTCTTACCACACTCTGCTGCGTCACAGGTCTGACCGCCGCCGTGGTCAGTTGCTTCGCAGCCACTGGAGACTGAGGGCCGTGGGTTAATTGGCGTATTCATGGGAGTACAATAGCAT
This sequence comes from Haemaphysalis longicornis, assembly GCF_048455015.1. NCBI lineage: Eukaryota > Metazoa > Arthropoda > Arachnida > Ixodida > Ixodidae > Haemaphysalis > Haemaphysalis longicornis. The sequence goes on from NW_027526203.1 coordinate 466,255,481, forward strand.
AATAAAGTATGATTAAACACTTGATTCGCCAAGACTCGAAGTTCATAGGCTTGGCGCACCTGACAGTTCCTTCTCGGGACTTTCCCGTTTTCCTGGATAAGTGGTGTCAACCCTCTGAAGTTGGCATGTTTCGGTTGGACCAATTCAGGGTGAACTCAGTGTTGTCATTGTTATCAGTGCAAAGTCAGTTATCACAGCTCAAGGCCATGTAGAAAAAATCAGGCTGTAATGTCAGCTCTCGTGATTTTTTTTTAGGATAAGATAGGTATTTGAACGTCGTATAAGAAAAGAACAAATAATTTAAATCAACAAGAATTATCTTCCTAGGCAGATCGACTTACCGACAACGCCGTATACGTACATTTCAGAGCTCGTTGAAGATCCTCACGGACTCGTAGTACAAACAGATCTGTTGCATGTCACTGTGACGCGCCCCACGGCGCAGGCGTAGCGGCTGCACATACAACCTCAATCCGGCTGTGTGTTGAATTGCGTGAGTAAAGGCAGACGATATTTGATCGGGTGGGGGTATGAAACAGCCCGAGAAACACGAGACTACAGATGAGAACACACGGACAAAGCGCTGCCCGTGTGATCATTGGCTGTCGTCTCCTGTTTCTCGCGTGGTTTCACGCTAGAGTGCTTTGGCATAGCGGGTAGCGTACGCTACCCTAGCGGCGGCGGGTACCGGGATCAAACTGCCCATGCGCGCTTTCGTTTTGTGACGGGCGGCCGCCACGCCGTGCCAGCGCGCGCGCAGTCGGATCCCGGTAGCCGCCGCCGCTACCGTAGCGTACGCTACCCGCTATGCTAAAGCACTCTTCCGAGACATGTGCCAAATGGCCCGCTTACGATTCGATATTTGAACCGCGCAGCTTGGTGCAGAGGTGTATTTCTATTTGCGATAATATTGAAAAGGCCATGAAAACAGATTACAAGTTTGGTCTATTCAAAAGACTGCTTAGTCCAAACATCTAAAGCGCCCAAACACAAACTTCAAGCAAATAAGCTTGATAGTAAGCAAAAGATATAAAGCGGTGGTGGGATCACCAGCCACTTTCTTTCTGGCTCTTTATAATCTCAGGTGGACTACTTGTTCCACCGACCAAATGCACTGTCATGAAACATGACTGTAGTGGTGCCTCTAGTGACACTTGAATGCTAACGTGTAGTTGACAAACTGATAACTCTATTTTAGTACTGCCGCTATTACGTCACTGCTGACTTCGTGTGGCGCGAAATTTCGAAGTTTTTCAATACTTTATGACTTTCTATTCGTTATAAAAATCGATGATCAAGTTGAGTGAGTTACAAGGGCTAGTTATTTCAAATTATATAAAGTTGCATTTCGTCTTCATGGTCACTTGAAACGTATAAAACTTAAAAGATTAACGTGTAAAGTCGGAAGATAAAAGACAGCTGAAAGGCTTCAATTATGGCTCTTCAACGCTTTCAGGCGTGCAAGCGCCTCCCCGTTCCCTATTCTGAGCTACAGCCAGAAGTAGGTAGAATGAGCCACTGATTCCTTGGTTTTTAGAGCGAAAGCTCTATACTCCGGGTCAAAGTCAGAAAACGGCTGGTTTCTCCTAGCGTCCATCTGACCTTCAAGCTCAGCCACGGTGAAGCCAGCGCCTCGTGCGATTGCGTGGAATGAAAGCGTATAAGCATTCTTTCCTTCAAAGGGGAGGGCGCGTATAGAGGGAAAGAGTAAGGGTGCGTGCCATCGGAGCAAGGACGCGATGGCTGGCTCCATAGAGGTGCTGCTTCCAAGGTCACTGTGTGTTCGCGCCTGCAGCGCCGGTTGCGCCGAGTCTGTGTATTTTCTGCAATTGTGTGCGCGTTCGCTGCGCGCTCTCGGCACGGCAAAACGAGGCCAACCCCGGCAAAATCTCTTTCCCTCCTGTTTGCAGGCGACAAGCCGTACAAGTGCGAGGCCTGCCAGCGGGCCTTCTCGCGCAACGAGGAGCTGACGCGCCACCTGCGCATCCACAGCGGCGACAAGCCGCACGCGTGCGACGTGTGCGCCAAGCGGTTCGGCCGCAAGGACCACCTGAGCAAGCACCGCAAGACGCACCTGGACGAGGAGCACAAGCGGGTGCACGTGTGCCGGCAGCCCGGATGCGGACACCGCTACACGCGCACCGACGCGCTCACGCGCCACCAGTGGACCGCGCACGCCATTCGGCGCGCCACGGCACACGCCGCTGCCGCCGACGTCCTGCTCCACCGGGGCTGCTGCTGGAAGCCCAACGTGCCCAAGCCTGCTAGCGGCGCGGAACGAGCTTTGATCTGAATGCACTTAGTTACCACAGATGCATGAATTCCCCGAAGGGTCCAGTGCACTCACTGGCTTTCCAGTGCCACTTTATGCCGGCAGGATGTTGGACAGTGTCCCCAGTCGGCTCCGGCAGATCTCTACGTGGCCAGATGTCAAGAGAAAGCAGCAGACGGGACAGCTCCTGCGCCAACGTGTCTGTGTTTTTGCTTTTCTGAGACTTTATCCTTGGCAGCGTTAACAGGTGTGTGTCTGTGCCGTTTGTGCTTGTTGGGACGTTTGAAGGGCTGCGTATAGTATTCATATTTCGTATATGAAATGTGAGCTTATGAACAAAGACCGCCTGCCGTCGTTCACCATGTGACTGCAGTTGAACGAACGGCAGCCTGCTCATACAATAAAAAAATCAATAAAATGTCAATTACACATGCGCATAATTAAGTCACAGATGCAGTCAAACATGTGATTTCATTTACACAAGCGTGTGAGTCAAATGTTGTTCCACTTAATTTTGTCTCAAGCTGACTTACACGCCTGTCTTCACCAAATGTTCGCAGTGTTTATCGTGCATGGCGCAATCATGATCTTATTTCAAGAGGTCTTCTTCAACGTATTAGTGGCATGATACGCGAAAATATATCCACATAGGCAATACACAGGACCAACAGAGGCTCGCGCACAGATAAAAGCGTTGATAGGACCATGAACACAGTGGGGGAGGGAGAATTCTCAGCCTCAACCCTCCACCCTCCCCCTTCCTGCTCACACCATTGGTGCATGCATTGGCAAAAACTGCCCTTACGCTCGTATTTTCCCTGACAAGTGTCTTTACAGAGAAGAAAGACTTGTTCTCGTCCAGTGGTAAATGTACGCAACTGCGCATTGTTCATTGCGCCTGTATCGCGGTCACCGTCGTCGGGAGTTCGTGCAAGCCCTTTTGGTGCCCCGCAGAAAAGGACTTGGCCGTAACTTGCAGCCTGTGACACGGCTGTATTAGTCTACCGGGATGCGCCGTACAACGTCCATGGCCGATTGATTGACTGTAGGGTTTAACGCGCCGACGCTTCACAGGCGATGAGGCGCGCGGTATAGTTGAGGGCTCCGGATTAATTTCGACCACCTCGGGATCTTTAACGTGCTCCGAAATCTGGAACACCCGGGCGTTTTTGCTTTTCGCCTTCATCAGAAAAGCGGCCGCCGCGGCCGGGAATCGAACCCGCGTCCATGTGCTCAGCAGCACAATGCCATATCCACTGAGCCACCGCGGCGGGTACGTCCATGGCTGCTGCAGCTGCAACGGAAAGACAACGCCGCCTCTTTCCAATTATAGACACGCTGTAAAAACGGCCGGCGCGCCTATTTACAGTACGAGAATCTATTAAAAGCTGCTTCAATCTCGAAGGGCTCATTTGCCTTAGCGCTCCGCCTTGTGTGCTCGTGCTCATCACCCACGCCGGTCCCTATTGGCGGTTAGATGTTTGAGTGGCGCCCCCTGGCTTCGACGTCAGCTTAGGGACTCGCGCCGCTGTCGTCTGCCACACTCCGCTTGTGAGTGCAGCAGTGCCTGCGCTAGAAATCGCCCGCTTTCATGAATTAGTGCATGAAGACCGCATTTCCAGTGATTCAGTTATTGTTGCCAGCTTCTGACCCCTCTGAATAATTTCAAGCTGCATCCTACACAAGTTTGCAACACACAAGAAGAGAGAGAGAACAACCTTCTTCAAAGTATCGGTCAGAAAATTGTCTGTAACTCGTCCTTATTAGCTTATTTGCGAGGTTCAGTGCTCAGAAATCCTCGATAAGTATTCAAAATGCGTAGGCTTCCCTACAGTGTTTTTGTGATAGACTCAACAGTCCAATACTACGTACCAAGCAGCGGGCCCCTACACGCCCATCGCACAGCAGGACATAAAGCGGCTGTCTTCTATTTCTTTTGTTGTTGTTGACTTGTATCAGATGAATTTTTTTTTCTGTGCCTAATGCATTAATTTCTTTGCACCGTCAGAAACGTCTTACTAGAAGGTTCGGGGATGTTTGGGAGGCTCACAAAGATAGTGTGGATATTTTCTGCGGGCTGTATGGCATACATTCCTTTCTTCACAAAATGGCTTTTATGGCTGTGGCCAAGAAGGGGCATAAACTAAGCGTGCGTTGTTTATTCACATGCACATACGATGAGAAGGTTTGTGCTACGCCACCGCGATCGCGCCTCAGACAACGTAGTCTGAATACTCGAAGGCGGCTTTTGTACTCCAAACTTCTATCGAAACCATCGTTATCATAACGAACTGACTCTCAATTTGAACGGTTATGACATGATTACGGTGTTGAAGGCTTGATATGCTCGGCATCTAACGAAATAGTTTACGTGCCGGTTTCCAGTATACCAGGAATCGAAACCCACGAATATTTCCAAGAAGCTATTTACTGTTTTCCAACCCTTCCAGGCGTAAAGAGCAAATCCTGGTCTGCTCAGGATGGCGTTCTATGAACTGAAGAAAATTACTCCTATTACTGGGCTGGGTCCTGCACTGAGGACCCGGCCCACTAATCAGCTCGATTTTACTGTTAAATAAAGTTTTCTCCTTCTCCTCCTCCTCCTCTTGAGCGCTGTTTTACTATTACGCATATCTGAATATTGGGAAAATATGGCCGTGGAAAACCTACCGAAATATCTCCCCAGGTCTGAACGAACATAGTGTCACGTTATTTTTGCCGTAGACGTGACTCGTTTTGCTCAATAAACCTCCATACTGCTAAGAAGTCTGGTATAAAACCAGCACGCGCCGCCTATACACACAGTAGGTTAGGTTATTTGGAATTTAACCTACAGTTTTTGCGGCCCATAGTGCATGTCGGCATACTTTCATGCCATGACAACGTAAAGTGATGTGATACAATACGTTCGAGCGTTCGGCAAGGTTGCAAAAACTGTTTTACCTTGCATACGATTACCATGGGGATCGCGATGCCTTCTGCCAAAGCCGAGAGCCCCGAGTGCCTGGAATTTGTTTTGCTCTTGCATTTTCGCTGTTGTCGGTTATTAGTAGCTGGCTGTTTCCTTTGTTCGAAAGATTGATGTGTACAGAGGCTGACACCTAGCTCCTACTCTTCGCGCTCCGCCCAGGACCGACTTCGCCATAAATGGGGCGACGCCGGCAATGTTTCTTCCGCATCGGTGTACCCAAAACTATACTTTAAATCACACCTTGAGCAAGTGTATGCTATTGTAAGTCTATTATTATGATAAAAAGTCACGCCCACGAAAAATCTGGCGCGGAAAAAAAAAAAAGCATCAGACGTTAAACGAGCGCAAAAAAAAAAATAGCAGGGAAAGCGAGCCCGAATGAAGCAGACGACAAATGCGAGAATCCCTAAGCCGACGTCACGGAGGCGCGCTCCGCAGCGCCGCGTGTGGTCGAGCTCACCGCTAAAAAATCAGAAGCTTCAGGAGTGGAGATCAGGCCCCGGTACGGAACCCTGTAGGCAACCAGCGCCACTGCGCGCGCGCAAGGGCGGACAAACTGGTTGTGCGCATGCGCAGGTGTGCCGGGTACCCGTGTGTACGAGATTTCGGTCCCCGTTAAAGATCCCCATGTGGTCAAAATTAATCCGGAGCCCTCCACTACGGCGCGCCTTACCGCCTGCGTTGCGTCAGCGCGTTAAACCCGACAATTAATCAACCACTTTATTTTACAGATTAGCATGGACGACGCATGTGGAAGGTGGGAGAGAAAACGTCGAGCTTGCAGTCTAACAGACTGACACAAGTGGAAAGAAGCCAGAGGAAGACTACTTGGGGAACAGGGGGCACCCAACCTATATTGGCCATCGAACTGTGGACCCAAGAACCACGGCCGCTCGATGGAAACAAGGTTCCATCGGGCGGCCGTGCGATAACTCTAATTGGACGTGGAACATTATACGCGAAAAATCGAAGCTTCATAAGGCGTGCCAGCTGTTGACTCGCATCTGCACCACATATGGGATGCCAGAGAATCGCTGACCAAGAGATGGCGCGGAGACCGCCCCTCAACCGCAAGCTACGACGTCGAGTGGCCCGGCTTGGAGGCCGAGGATTAACACATAAATCTTGTTTATCAAAACTGGCGAAAGTTTTTTTGATAGCATGTCGGTCCAGTTAGGCGTGGCGAAGACGCGGAAGGTTCTTAAGGCAATGATGGAGCCAACCGCCACGAGGACTGAGAATGTCAATCGACTTGCTAAGCTGGTGCACGAATACCCGGGACGGACCTCAAGGCCAAGTATATCCTCACAGACCGCTGGGGTGATTACCCGGATTACCAAGGAGAACCAAATGAAGTCTTGGACGAACCCGTCACTACACATAATCAAGGCTAAGCTCGCCAACATGAACAATAACGCAGCTCCGGGACCAGACCTAATTACAGCGAGAGCTCTCTACTACCTATAGGCGAAGCAGACATTCCAGCTTCGGTCGATCATTTCATTCAGAAGTACTGGATCGCTGGTTCGTTACCGCAACAGTGGAAAACAGCGGAAATTCGGTTTATCCGGAAACCGGGAAAGGACTTGAAGGTAGAGAATCTTAGGCCCGTCTCGCTCACATCCTGCCAGGGGAAACTTTTTGAGCGAGTAATCAACAATCGATTGCAGCGGTTTCTCGACGGCACAGACCAACTTCCGCGTACACAGCTTGGCTTCAAACCACATCTAGGCACTGCCGATGTGCTTCTGCACGTCTTCAGGGACGTATAACTTCACCCGGACCGCATGCAATCATGCGCGGTGCTGGCCCTTGATTTGAAAGGGGCTTTCGATAACGCCCTGCACTCGTCCATACTACGCACCTTAGCGGAGACTAATTGCGGCTCCAGAACCTACAACTATATCAAGGCGTTATTACAAGATCGGAAGGCCAAGCTCACCATAGGGGGACTCGAGTCAGATCTAACTGAGCTGGGATGGCGGGGTACACCCCAGGGTGTAGGTAGCCTCTCCCCATTGCTCTTCAACTTGGCGATGAATGATCTGCCTCCCAGACTGAACCAGGTGCCAGGCATTTGTCACGCACTGTACGCGGGCATCACCATATGGTCAAATCAGGGAACTGGGGCAGACATAGAGGATAGTTTCCAGCGAACGATAGAAACCGTGCATACCTTCGCTCGATCCCGCGGCCTGTATAGTGTGCTCCGGATAAGTCGGAACTACTGGTGCTCCACCCCAAGAATTCCCAAATACTCCAAACAAGACCCGATCAAATTGCACGTGGATTTCACACCTATCCTCGCCAGGCCGGAAATCTGCGCCCTCGGCGTGCACTTTTTCAACATGGCACACAACAACACAGCGGTGAGTCGCCTTATAGCGGTGGCCAACCAGGTAGCCGGGATGATCAAGCCAGTTACCGCCAAAAACCACGGAATGAAGGAGACTGAAAACAATAAGCCGGTACAAGCCTTTGCGGTCTCCAGATACACGTACTGTAGAGTTCCGAGAGGACGCCGTCCCCCGAAACATCGCCCTCCCCCCTTTAAGGGTGAAATATTCAAGTTACTAAAAGGCTCCAAAGATCGCCCATATCAATGGCTTTAGCGCCGGGGAGTGAACAAAATTAACGCTAATCATCTATTCATGTGTTGATTCTGTCACTTTTCTCTTACACTCCCTCCCCATTCCTTTCCCCCATCGTGACCAGTGGTCATCCTCAGTTTCTATTAAAGAATGTCACTCTCTCTCTCTTCTTTGTCCTTCCCGGACTTGACCCGAAAGTTCATTCATCTCGTATTTTTTCTTGATACCTCCGCAGTTTTGGTTGGCGCTGCGGCCACTTCTTTGTATGTTTTCGCTCCTGAACCGAAAGTTCGCCCATCCCGTATTTTTCACTTGATACCTCTGTACTTTGGGCGGGTGTTTTCTCTGAACTTTACGCTACGTTGTTCCTTTTCTTAACCTCAAACCCAGAGAGGAGTACAGACGAGACCGGGCCTTCCGCAAGTGCGTCAAACTATATTTGGGCCTTCCAGTATCTACGTCCAACAAGCGCCTAATGGCTCTGGGAGTCCGTAACACCACTAAAGAGCTCGTAGATAATAATAATAATAATGACTTACTCCCAAGAGGCTTGCCAAAATTTTATCAGAGGCAGGATATGTCGCCAGGACCTTCGCATAATTCGAATCATCCGCCTGAAGGGGCACAGATCATATAGTTTCCGGGTCAACAGCGACAGACCGTGGGGAACGTCGCCGCGCACGCGTTAGCCCGCGATTCCTTATTCCGGGCGTTCACCCCCGCTCAGTGATTTCCCTACACCCCCCCTAGGGGGTGTGTAGACCCCCCCTAGTTTTTCTGGACACCCCCCCTTGAATCCCCAAATTTCATTCTTGTCAGTCCTTGTATGGACCTTTTTCAGTATCGATCTGCGCATGCGCGGGCTGCCCGTCCGCTATTCTTGGCAGTAGCCTCGGGCAAAATAAACAAAAGTGCGCCCCCAGAGCTTGCTGTTAGCGTTGCACGTATTTATTTCCTTTTTTTTTCGACAGCTCGTGGCAAGTTCGTATGTGCACACAATAAAGGCTTTCAAAGGAAAGGGGCAAAGTGGTTTGAGGCTGACCACGCTGCGTGCACCATGCTACCAGCCAGGGAGTAGCGAAAATGAAAAAAAAAAGTAAAGGAAAAGGGGAGCTTCAACGGCCGCAGATTAGTCACGGAAACTTTCGCCTGCTACCGTGACATTCATATGAACGGTACGGGTTACGGGTGGGTGCAACTGCAGGACGAGAACATTTTGTGCACGAGTTCTCCGAAACCCAGATATTTTCGGGGGTGTGCCTTACTGCCATTTTTAATACGCCGAAGTGGAATACCACGCGGGGGACGCAGCAATTCCCCACTCGCTTGAAGTGATTTTGGGAGTGACGTCGGGTGCCCAGGGAAAAATGGTCCAATGGAGGCAGCGGAAACGCGAGTATGCAGGACAGTCCCACGGTCGAGGGAAGTTTATTTAACTAGTTATTTAACTTAACTTAATTATTTAACTAGTTAACCTAACCTAATTATTTAACTAATAATTTAACCTAATTATTTAACTTAAATAATTAACTGAATTATTTAACTAGTGGGATAAAAAAACAGCTTTTCTAGTTTATGAACGCCCCCCCCCCCCCCCCCCCGGGCCATTGAGACACCCCCCCTTGATTCGATGCCTGGGGAAACCCCTGCGGGCCCCGCTGTTGCCCCACAAGCCCGGGAGCCAGCCGATCACCTTCACCGCCTTCATTGCGTGCCACCTACAGGGAGATACTGCTTGAACAGAGGCTCGGAAGGAAAAGATTTCCAGCCCCCCATCTCTCGCTCACAAGAAGGGAGGAGGTGTTACTCCGACAGCTTCACACGAACACACTTCCAATTCCCGCAACCCTACATAAATACTACCCGGACATCTACCCAATACCAGAATGCCCGAACTGCGATCAGACGGGAGATTTACTCCTCACGATGTGGTACTGCACACAAAATCCCGACATGAAGAACATAACACCAGACAAGAGATCCCCGACACAGTGGGAAGTGGGAGCACAGCGCGACACAGTGCTCAAAGCGCATCCAGCTTGTCAGAAATGGCTCACGGACCGGGCAGAGAGAGCCACACGTCGGCCAACGGAAGCCCCGGACTAGAGTGCCCGACCATCGTGACTCAAGAAGCACTGAGCAAATCTCTCTCTCTCTCTCTCTCTCTCTCTCTCTCTCTCTCTCTCTCTCTCTCTCTCTCTCTCTCTCTCTCTCTCTCTCTCTCTCTCTCTCTCTCTCTCTCTCTCTCTCAGTGGAGTGAGGGTATGACAGTAAGAACATCGGGTGTGTATAGGCCGTATATTTAAAAATATTTAAGAGAAGTTTGTTGAGGAAGCTTTTGCTTAAGCGGGGAAGAGATGGTACGCGACTGAGGTAGCCAGCTGGAGTTTGTTCTTTTAGACGGGCGCATCGATCTTTCTTGTGCTGGTGGATGCGCATCTCTGGGGAGGGCGAGGAAGACCACGGCGGCCACCACTAGAGGTTAAGAAGGAGTACTCCCCTGAGCGACCTCCGCCGCGCGAACTTCGTCGTGAATGTTCGCTCCGTGTATTCTGGCCTTAAGAAAACGATCGTGTACACTAATATGGAGAAGTTGCCTTATGTTGTCTTTCTCCGCGAAGTATCCGGACATTTTAGGGGCGAAGCTCCTCTTGCTCGGGCCCTGTCCCGTCCCTCGTTGCTGCTGTATACGGCACGGCACATTAATGATGATTGTGGCAGGATCCCCCTAGGGATTGGCCAACCAAAGATTGGCCGAAGAGAACAAAACGTTCAACGCGTTCGTTGATACCCAACAAGGAGAAGAGGAAGAAGAGGTTGTCGTCAAAATATTTGAGGACATCATCATCATCATCATCATCGTCGTCGTCGTCGTCGCCTGCGAGCACAAGACACGTACCGGGGGTACACGACACAAGACGCTCTGCAGAAGGCGACGGCCAAGGTGGCTAAAATGTCACACACCGAATTCGCCAACTTACCCATGGAGATTCTCATCGTCCAAAACAACCCCTAGATAACCACCACAAACATCGACGTCGTCGACGGGATTGTCAACGGAGTGGTGGAAAGCTTGACGTGTCGAGTCTTTATATGATGTGCGGGCGAATGTTTCATGGTTTTACCAATAAGCATTTTTGGTTCGCCCCTCTCATCATCATTCACTTCGTGGAGATGGCGGAATTTTTTTACGTGACCCGCGCTTTCCGAAACAGACCTCCCGAACATGCAGACATTTTTCTTTTGTTTCTGGAACTCAGCCCAGACCGCTGATTTTTAAAAAAGTTCCTATCTTCAGATGGCCCATACCGTCAGAGTGAAGAAAGAAAGGTGATGGATTTGTTAAAGGGAGAGCAAACTACCCTAGCACGCACCAATTTTTGACATAGAATCATTTCTGCGCGGGCATCTTGCCCGGTATGTCAAATACGTGAGCTTGCTCCTGACGATGCGGACGGAGCGGGATACCCCTTCGCACGTGATCCGTCCTCTATTCAGAGTCCGAAGGAAATGCTCGCAATACGATCACAGAGCACCCCGTAGTCTGGCTTTCACTCGTCGAAATGATACTTTCTTCGCCGAACGTGCACGGATGGAAATATGCAAGTGAACGCGGCGGCTCGCAATTACCGTCCAGGAAAACTCTCTCCCATTTTCCGTCGTCCAAAAGTAAGCAGCAGATCCCGCAATCATTTCTTACATTCTGCGGCTGCTTCAAGTTTTCATCGCAATGTAACTTTTATATGACACAGGCATTTATGGGCTATCTGAGGACCGAAAGTTATTTCTGTATGATTTTGGAACGGCCTGCAGTGGCGTGACGCCGAGAGCACGACCAGTGCAGCAACCGCTGTGGTGCTTCTTGGTAAGCTGCTGGATTAGACGGCGTGGTAGCGCGCCCCGCTTCGCGCCACGACGAAGACGACACGACGTGACCTCGGCAAACTCCGCCGAGGTGCACGCTGCCGGAAAAAGCAGCCGCTGCGCACGCTCCCGCGCCTGCGAAGGGCGCCGCTGCGTTTTCCGGCCGCTTCCCGACCCGGCCAGCCTCGGAGCAGTCTTCCCGGTGCGCCGAGCGATTGCGACGCGCTGATGAGGGACCTGATTTGCCTTTCGCCCGTCCATTTGGATGCAGGAGGAAACGGAAAGGCGCGGTCGAAGGAGCTTCTTTGGCGAGCGATGCCGCTTTGCTGAGTCTTTTTGCTGCTTCCACGCGGGCCCGGCGCATCGCTCAGCTGGGAAGTGCACGGACCGGCCTGTTCGCTTGCAGGATCTCCTTCTGTAATTCTGTTAGCGGGCCCTCCCCGTGTGGCGTGCTGTGAAGGAACCCCTACGGGGACGGCTTCCAAGCGTGCGCAGTTTTGCCGATTCCCTTGGGCGGAGCGAGAGGCGAGATTCTGAAGCCTCCACGAACCAACGCACAACTACCGGAGCGATGGGTGCCAGCTAGATGTTAGTATTTGGCACAGCCTACGCTCCCAGTTATACCCCCCCCCCCCCCCCCCCGCCTTGCCCCGCTTTTTTCTCCCAGTTTTTCCACGAGGTTTTGATCGGGGGAGGGGGAATTCATTTCGTTTATTTATTTACAGATGTCTGATGGGCTGTACGTAGTAGGAGTGGGTATACATAAACAATAAACAATAAAATAGTAGCCAGGGGGTAACTAAATGAGCTTCAACCGTCCACCCCCACCCCCCTGCAAAAAAACTTTTTTGGAGGGGGGGATCGAGGGGCTGAATAAAAATATCAAATTTGAATAAAAGGAACTACTTCAGGTATTGAGTCTTACAGCCTACGCCGTTTTATTGTAGACATTGTACACCCTCATTTATCCCATGGAGTCGCATATGTTGTGCATCACGACCAATTGTCTGCAGAAGGTCCTGTGCGTGCATGGCGTCTTGTATCACGTGCCCGAGTATACACTGCGCGGAATTTTTTTTTTTTTTTGCAGTTTACGAATACATTTGGTATTACATAACCATCATAATCAGCCAATATCATAAAAGAGAC